>NC_141040.1:3072500-3177500 GCF_052040795.2 Danio rerio
TGTGTCGGCTTACCTCAAGAAGAGCGAGCGATGACCTTTGACCTCCCTCTCGCTGTAGCTCTTGCTGCTGCTGCTAGGCCTGAAGTTGAAGGGGTTTGTGCAGAGCTCATTGTCGGGTGAGACGGAGCCGTACTCGCTGCTGCTGCTGGTGTCCTCCACCACCACGGGAACAGGCAGAGAAATGCTGCGCAGATACTCTACAGCACACGACACAAGGTTCTCATTCATTTTCTTTTCAGCTTAATCAATTTAATAATCCGGGGTCACCACAGCGGAACCACCAACTTATCTATGTTTTATGCAGTGGATGCCCTTCCAGCCACAACCCATCACTGGGAAACACCCATACAGACTCATTCACACACATACATACACTACGGATAATTTAGCTTACCCAAAGCCCCTGTACCGTATGTCTTTGGTCTTGTGGGGGAAACCGAAGCACCCTGAGGAACCCACACAAACATCACGGGGAGAACATGCAAACTCCACACAGAAATGCCACCTGACCTAGCCGAGGCTTGAACCAGTGACCTTCTTGCTGTGAGGCGACAGTGCTACCTACTGCACCACGGCGTCACCCGGTTCTCATAGTTACTATTTTTAAACTTGCTGTACATTTCAGTTTAGTTTCTTTCATTAACGTTTCTGCTAGTTTTAGTTTTGTGTCTATTTTGTGAACATATTTCTATTTCGTGTTCGTATATTTAGTTTCAGTTTTCGTCCTTTTAGTTTTTACAGAGTTAACAGAGCATATCCAGTGGCAAAATGTAGTGTTTGTACAGCTTACATGAACTCTTGAGCAAACCTTTTAGTGATAAAAATGAGACAATAGTTTGAACAAACACTGAAGCCAAAAGCACACAAACGCATAACTCAAACTCAAAGAAACTTTTATTTCAATGTTACAAGTATATTACTTAAATGAGAAAAATAGTAAATTGTGAAATACTCTATTATTTTAACCTTAAGATGTTTTTTGAGCATGGCCTCAGATCATTGTGGACTGACAGAAGCATAAAACACACAGCATGTAATCTGAATAGAATAAATACATTCATTCATTCATTCATTTTCTTGTCGGCTTAGTCCCTTTATTAATCCGGGATCACCACAGCAGAATGAACCGCCAACTTATCCAGCACGTTTTTACGCAGCGGGTGCCCTTCCAGCCGCAACCCAGCTCTGGGAAACATCTGCACACACACTCACACACACACACAACGGACAATTCAGCCTACCCAATTCCCCTGTACCGCATGTCTTTGGACTGTGGGGGAAACCGGAGAACCCCACGCGAACGCAGGGAGAACATGCAAACTCCACACAGAAACACCAACTGAGCCGAGGTTCAAACCAGCGATCTTCTTGCTGTGAGGTGACAGGCGACTACCTACTGCGCCACTGTGTTGTTACCTGGTAAAGGTTTATAATTTTGCAAGCTGACTAAACTTCGAAAACAAGTGCAAAATAAATAACCATAAATCAGAATAAAAGGCAGAGCATATGATAATACTAATAACTCAATCAACAGAAACTGAGAACTTAAAATGCCTAAGACTCACCGGACCCAGGTGTAAGAGCTGTGGGAAAAAAAAGAGAGGAAGTAATTCAGTCATTTCAGAGAGAAAGGTGATTCCCAGGTCATGTTTAAATTCAGTAGCCTCCACTTCGCATAATAAGCATACTAAATACAGACTGAGCATGAAAAAGACATGAAAGTTAAGTGCTACACCCAAAATGATCTGTCCACCTCAGGAGGTCAAATATTTACTTGATGATTTGTGAGGATTTCGTTATGCGTGAAAGCAATTCCAAAGCCCGCCTCGACTTGAATTCAACAATAAACGTTAATCAAGAGTTACAAATTTACAGGTAAAAGTCAAGCACCAAATAAATACAGTACAATCAATCAAATGAGCAACAGATCTGAGAAAAAGAAAGGCTGATGAACTAAGTAGTCACTTTTTCTGGCCTGGCTAGTTCCCACATGAAGAAATACTACAGGTATTTATAGTATATACTACTGTGTTTCTGAACTATACTATAGTAAAGTGTATTACACTGTATAGTTCATTCATTTTCTTTTCAGCTCAGTCCCTTTATTAATCTGGGGTTGCCACAGCGGAATGAACCACCAACTTATCCAGCATATGTTTTACGCAGTGGATGCCCTTCCAGCTGCAACCCATCACTGGGAAACATCCACACACATTCACACACATACACTACGGACAATTTTGCTTATTCAGTTCACCTGTACCGCATGTCTTTGGACTGTTGGGGAAACCGGAGCACCCGGAGGAAACCCACTTGAACACAGGGAGAACATGCAAACTCCACACAGAAACGCCAACTGACCCAGCCGAGGCTCGAACCAGTGACCTTCCTGCTGTGAGTTTAAAGACATGCGGTACAGGTGAAATGGGTAAGCTAAATTGTCCGTAGTGCATGTGTGTAAATGAGTGTGAATGGTTGTGGCTGTAAGGGCATCCGCTGCGTAAAAACGTGCTGGATAAGTTGGCGGTTCATTCCGCTGTGACTACCCCGGATTAATAAAGGGACTAATTAGAAAAGAAAAAATATAAATGAATGAATGTTGAGCCCTGAAAAGTCATGTGAAATAAAACTAATTGCTATGCAACACAATAGCCCCTTTCACACAGTGATACCGGTGAATATCTGGAAAATTTCCGGAACGACTTTACCGGTATATTCAAAAAAGCGCTGTTCACACAGGCGAGGACGTTACGGAAATTTTCCGGAAAAGAGCATTCACACATCCATTCCAAAATACCGGTAAATTCTGACATCATTCACCACAAATGAGCTTTAAACGGCTGCGCTTGTGTTTGTAAACATTTGCCTAAATTACAAACTCTGTGGATGATCAATATTGTGAACAACTTTCGCAGGATCACTTTCGCATGTCGAGATGTTCATAATATGTGCGTGTGCAGGCGCTCACAGGCACACGCAAAGCTTGAAGGTAAACAAACAACGGCTTATAAGCATCTCATCGATGATTATTTACACAGTTGGCATTAAGAAGAACATATCAACGTGATCTGACTAACTTCCAGCAGCTAAATGTGTCTGGAAAAATATTCAAAGGTTTTTATCCTCACAAACCGTGCGGACGTAAATGCGTCTGACTGTTGTAATTGGCTAAAGCAGACGTCTCACGTCAGCACGTTCTAGACGTGCACGCGCTTATTACGGCAATCTTCCTTCTGCATTCACACAGCGCAGCATTCCGGCAAATTGCCGGTAATGTTACAACTTCTCTTTCCGGAAAATAGCCAGAACGAATTTACCGGTATTTTCAAAAAGGACCTGTTCACACATACAACCTTTCCGGAAAATTGCCGGCAAGGTCTGTATGTGTGAAAGGGGCTATTGAAACCACAGCCCATTTGCTCATGCTCATAGAGCAAGCTGATTTACAACACACAAAAAGTGAAATAAATGAGGACACATGTAGACATAACACAACATCTAAATCGAGTAATTTTAGCGTGACAAAGTCAATTTAATGCATGTAAGATATTTTCTCAACAATAAAATTGTGGCTAGGGAAAATGGCGAGTGGCTAGTAATGTTGGAAAACTACTAGCCACAGTGGCTGGTGGTTAAAAAAGCTAACATCAAGCCCTGCTAATAACATCTAAAAAACTTGAATTTCATGGGAACTTTAACACAAAGCGCACCTGTGAAACTGCTGGTCTTGGATCGTTTTTTGCGGGATGTGACGGTGAGGAACTCATGGGTGAGCAGATCGTTGGCCGTGGCTCGGCTGTCTGGATCAGGCTCAAAGCAGCGCAGGATAAAGGCTTTGGCTTCAGACGACATGGAGTCAGGAATCTCCGGGTGGATTTTAAACATCCCAACCTACACCAATAACACCAACACAACCGTTAGCATCCCAGAAAGCCATACCAACAGTGGTGTAGTCCTTGCTATACGCACGTATACTCAGTATGCTTACTTTTTACCACGAGCTGTTTGGGTATTACCACTTCGGAGGATCAATAATTGAGTATACCCTCAGTATACTCACTTGTTTTTCTGATTAAAATTCCCTAATTTACATGTATTTGCGTCCCCTTTAACTGTATACCAAACGGGGTTTTTTTTAACTCACAACCTAATTTGTGAAGATGTGCCTATTTCTTACAATTCTTACTTAAATATTTATAAGACACATTTTTCTTTGTTTAACCCAAAAGGATCTGATCCTGATCCACACTAAAATTTAAATCCTAAAATCGCCCCTGTAAAACAGTATTTCACATTTGTCTTAATTGTGCCGCTAGTGAACGACACTATACCGTATATAACACTAAAAACAATTAGGCAAACACTACTCATAAATCGCGTAACAATGTGTGATTTAAAGGGGTAACTACTAGTATATAATAGTGACAACAGAAGACAGACTCCTAATAGTTTGGTTTAAAACAAGCATGCACGAATGTGACAATTAAAAATAATGGCTGATTGATGTTTAAAGGAACCTATAAAATGTAAAGTAATAAGCCAGTAAAGAAAGTAAGCTAAAAAGCCGTCTTTTTATGTATGCACAGCCCTTTTGAGTTAACTTAATACAGGTAACTGATGTAAAAAAAAAAAAAAAAAAAAAAAAAAAAAATATATATATATATATATATATATATATATATATATATATATATATATATATATATAATCTCCAATGAATTAAAGAAACATTGACTTTCGTTGTTTCTTTGCCTACTTTTATTTAAAATTTGTGTCGGGTGTAATAGTACACCTCCTTTTTTTCTAGGACTACACCACTGCGTACCAATATTAAGCTAATTGATTTCCTGATAGATTGTAAATCGTGTCTGTGTGCACTACTACATAATCAATATAAAGATGATCCCTGTTCATTTTTCTTTGCTGTTTAATATGGACATGAGATATTTATTACTGCAAAGACATCGATGTTTTTTTAAAATGCTGTTGTTCTTTATGAAATAGTAATGAATAATATAGTTTCTCTAGAAAAACATTGTGCATTTCTGAGTATGCCTCACAAAGAACTGTCCCTCCAGAACTGTCTTGAGCATCTGTCTGCGCTCCCAAAGAGCGTCTCACACCTCTTAAAGCAGCGCATTGCGTTCATTGTGTTTCATCTTCATCTTCTGTGAAGCAACTTATTTATTAGAGAAGAAAAACACCACAGTGGCTTCTCCAAACGCACTAAACTACATTTCCCTGTCTGATATCTGCTCCAGTGTATCAGGAAGTGAGCATGTTGTTCTCTTTGGCTCATTGGGCTTTATTCGCTAATGTTCACAAAATGTTTTATGCAATACTTCAGTTTTATGCTGCTATATTAGTATATTTGGATGGACACCCTGCTGAAAAAACCACCTTAAACCAGCCTAGGCTGGTTGGCTGGTTTTAGCTGGTCGACCAGGCTGGTTTTAGAGGGGTTTTGGCCACTTCCAGGCTGGTTTCCAGCCATTTCCAGCCTGGTCTTAGCAGGTCAGGCTGGGAGATGTCCCGCTAAAACCAGCTTGACCAGCTTAGCCAGGCTGGGAGCCAAGCCAAAGCCAGCTATGTCCAGCTTAAACCAGGCTGGTCAAGCTGGTTTTAGCTGGATTTACCTGGTCATTTTCCAGCCTGACCAGATAAGACTAGGCTGGAAATGGCTGGAAACCAGCATGGAAATGGCCAAAACCCCTTTAAAACCAGCCTGGTCAACCAGCTAAAACCAGTCAACCAGCCTAGGCTGGTTTAAGCTGGATTTTTCAGCAGGGCACACAGCTACTAAAGCAACAAATATTGGCACAGATGATAAATACAGCACAGGATCGTTTCTGACCTTGAACATAGCTGCCTGAGGTTCCCCCAGCTCATAGAAGGGTGGTTTCCCAGTGGCCATTTCTATAATGGTGCAACCCAGGGACCAGATGTCTGCTGGCTTTCCGTAGCCACGGGGTCCTTTATCTATGATTTCAGGGGCCATATACTGTAATGTACCTGTAAAACAAGAACCATGGGAAACACGCGTAAGAGGAAGAAGACGACAATACTTTAGGATGCAATCAAAAGTCAACAGACCAATTCAGCTGACAAATAAAATAGATGTGTTGTTTCTAGGCTTTTGAACAGCATATGGTGCTCTAGGCTAGTTTTTAACAGTAGATTGGGCTCTAGGTTAGTTTACAAACATCAGGAGCCCTATCCAGTGCTTAACTTGTGATCTGCGAGGTCCTGTAACAGATCGAGGTAACGGATCCGGCATGTTACCCGAGGATGTAGAGGTGTCGCGCAGGAAAGAGGAGAGCGGGGGTGGGGGGTGGTGATGCCGTGGGATGGTGGAGGTGTGTCGTGGATGAAAGTGAAGAGGGTTGGGGAGTCGCGGAAGAAAGTGAAAGTGAACAGGGGACGGGGGAGGAGGGCAGTTAAGGAGGCGGATTGGTAAAATGAGGTGCCGGATCAGATTTCAGAGGTGCCGGATCTGGATTAGGCATATTCCGGCACAAATTAAGCCCTGGCCCTGTCATACACCCGGCACAAGAAGGCGTGTTTAGCCTGATTTGTTGCTATTTTTAAACCAGCGCAACCCTAATTTTCACGTTTTGAGCCATGTTGTTTTAATAGCAAGTACATTTGTGCCACTTTGTGGACTGTGGGTGTTCTGGTCTGAATTAGAGGTGTGTTGATTATGCGCTTATGCAGGTCCCAATGCTTACACATTGCTTAATACACACAGGATGTGCAGCAATACACACATATCGTTACAAATCTATTACAATTAAAGGATAAAATGTTATAAACATGATTGTTTTCGACATAAATAAACAAACCACTACTTCTTCATGTCGGGGGGGCTTTTTCAGTTTATTCATGACAATCTGCATCTGTATGTTATTATTATCAGCAGTATTATTTATATTATGCAGATTTATATTTGTTTGAATAAATACAAGAGTAGATTTGTCCACCTGTGGGGTTTTGGAGACGTCTGCATCACCATATGAGGCATAAGAACAGGACGTGTGCTTAGATATAACTTTTGACCACACTTTGTAGTATTGTTTATTTATCCGTTTGCTGGAAATTAGAACTGAATTTATAAATAGTTTTGACACAAATCTTTGTGCTTAACAAACTAAATTAAATATGTAGGCTAATGGACGTGTTCAGAGGAGTGAGTTTCCAGTTTCCTTACTCCACCAAAGTAAAGGAGTAAAGAGTAAAAAGAAAGTAAAGAGGCTGATTGGAGGAGGCTCGTTCTTTATAATCGTGCTGCAGATGCTCTGTTTAACTGTTTTCTTGCAAGTAAAGCGTTCAGTTTTTACACTTACAAAGTCCGCCATGTAAATAGCAAATGCGTCATCACATGACGCAACTGATTCTTAAGGGGAATGTGAGACAACACTCTGATTGGTTTAATGCACATTATGCTCAAAACACACCCAGAACTCATTAAGAGAATAAGCACAATGCTGTTAGACCATGCGCTGTGGTGCAGATCATATTTTACAGTCATTAAAAAAGCAAAAGTGGATTCAAACACACCCTTAATGCGTTTGCACCATTTGCTTTAGACTTTGCGCCTAGATCATTAAAATAGAGCCCTAGCCTAAAGAAATGTTCATAGAAGGTTGAGGCACAGAGCACATGGACCTATGGCAAGACCACCACAGAACAATAGTAGTTTCAAGGCATTTACCAGATGGAGCAAAATGTTTTAATAAGTTTGCATTGGCAAACTCTTGAAGCTAACTTCCAGCAAAGTTAGTTCTGACCCAGTTTATTTTTATAATTTCACTTGAGGTACATTGAGGCCTACATACCAACAGTTTAAGTGTGCTGTTCATAAAAGCATAAGTAAAAATAAATTGCAACATAAATCCATTTCATACCAGTAAATGTTTCAGTGCAGGGGTTTATTCCAGCCAGACGTTTGGACGTTCCAAAATCGGAGATTTTCAAAACTCCACTGTAGGTGTTTATCAAGACATTATCCCCCTGTGGGTCATGAAAGAAATAACGGCTTCGATTACTTACAGTCATCAATCTGCACAAAATGGGTTCAGAATATTGCAGTCTGTAGATCATGTGAAATGGCTCATGCGCCCTGCTTGTCATCAGTATCAGCAGATGCTCTCCATTTCACCAAACAATTAAACTTGTGTTAAAATAACTATAAATAACTACTTTGTTCTCCAATGTCTTCCACATCATGCATTGCACTTATGACGCTAATGGAAAAATGATATATATTTAGGAGAGGGGTCTCTAGAATGACATGAAGAGGAGTAATTAATAACACAATAATAATTTAAGAACAAACTAATAGTTCAACCCAAAATGAAAATTTACTCACTATTTAGGCACCTTCAAGTGGTTCTAAACAAAGTTCCCCCATAAGGAGGGGAACTTCAATGCTATGTGGAAAACTTCCACTATGGGGACTTCATCAGAAGCCAATCATATGAAAGAGTATATAAATGGGCCAATGAAATGCCAATGAGTTGACAGCGTCAACCTGCACATCTGTTGTCAATTACAATCAGTGTTGTATAAAGACGCCGCTCGTGCCACGCTGAGGCATTCATTTCACTTTCAGAGCCTTTCATAAAGCTTCTGAGAGAGACTTATAAGGGTTTCTCCAAGTGTTCATCACAGAGAGCTCCAACCAACTCGCTCCTTAAGATCTCAAAATTCAGGGCTTCTGGTAGTACCTAGAATAGCAAAATCAAGTAAAGGAGGTCGAGCCTTCTCTTTCATGGCTCCTACACTCTGGAATAGCCTTCCTGATAACGTCTGAGGCTCAGACACACTCTCCCAGTTCAAAACTAGATTAAAGACTTATCTGTTTAGTAAAGCATACACTCAATGCATCACCTAGCGGGTTCCACACTGGCTTCTGCATCTTGCTTATATACACTATGAACAGCAGCTACGCTAATTATTCTCTTTATTCTCTATTTTCACCTGGGGATACTTATCCCGAGGTCCTCAGATTAGGCGGAGTCACTGATTGGATCCAAGACCAGCGACGTGATGATCCCAAGGATTCCATATCCGGGACCAGGCCATATCCTGAGCTGCTGCTGCGCTGATGGTCGTGGGGAGTGGAGAACATGTGTCTGATTCCAGCGACGCTCCAGGGACAGACGAGTCTTCATTGAGGCCATCTTCCAGCATAAACCACGGCGATTGAAGTTCTGCACAAGACTTTTGGCCAGCGGAGAAATTAAAATGGTCGTGCCCAACTGAGTCTGGTTCTCAAGGTTTTTTTTCTTCACTCCCATCAGGTGAAGTTTTTTTTCCCTCTCCACTGTCGCCACTGCCTCGCATGGTTCAGGATTGGTAGAGCTACACATCGATGAATTTGCTCTTCAGTGTTTGAACTCTCAGTAATGATTAAATCACACTGAACTGAGCTAAACTGAACTGAACTGAACTTAAACACTAAAACCTGAACCACACTGTTCCAGTTACTATGACCATTTATGTGAAGCTGCTTTGACACAATCTACATTGTAAAAGCGCTATACAAATAAAGCTGAATTGAATTGAATTGAGAGAGTAAAAACAAAAAAGCAAGCTGCTTTTCCCAGTTCAGAGTGTGTGAACCGAACCCGCTCGCTTCCTCCGGGGCGGTGAGTGCGGCGTCAGATCTAGAAGCAGACAGGATGGCCATACTCTACCAGGCTGCTTCAGCCGTGTGTCTGGAGGTGGTTCATCCCCCAGCTCTGCGGCCAGACCGACTAGATGTGTGTTAAGTGGAGGATAATAAGGCCAGACCTTCTAAGCCTCCCGTTCCTTTCTTCCTGGAAGTGCATAGTGGGCTCATGCAGTCTTGGAGTGTACTTTTCTCTGCAAGATCTGCATGCGCTTCCGCCCTCACCACCCTTGACGAGTAGAGCAGCTAGGGGTACGAGTCGATTCCCCAGATCGAGCATGCCATTGCGGTACATTTATGCCCGCATGCTGCCTCTTCATACTTAAGTGACCGTTGAGTCTTTTCTTCTCTTGAACACAAATTAAGATACTTTAAAGAAAGCTGGAAATTTGTGACCATTGACTTCAATGGTAAGAAACACGAATACCATAAAAATCGGTAGTTACAGGTTTCCAACATTATTCAAAATATCTTCTTTTGTGTTCAGCAGCAGAAAGAAACTCTTAAAAGGTTTGAAACAAGTAAAGGATGACAATAAATGATTTTACCTTAATGTCCCTGTGAACGATCTGGTTGTCATGCAGGTATTTAAGACCATCCAGAATCTGCTTAGTGTAGAAGCCAATGGTGGGCTCATTGTTTTTTAGAGGACCCCACTTTGACCGGAGCAATGCTGACAGGCTGCCTGTGATAAACAAAAGTACAAATTTTTCTTTCATATATATATAAAAAAACATTTAAAAATCATACAGATGAGTTATGTCTGCCTCACCTCCAGGAACCTGCTCCATGAAGATCTTGATGAAGCCGTTCTCGCTGATGGAGCCGAGGTACTGCACGATGTTCTTGTGCTTGAGGTGTTTATGCAGGGCGATTTCTTCATGCAGAGGCTGTGAATATCTACCAACAAACAGCTGTTTTATGTGCTGTCATGTCTCAAACCTCTGTTGAATCTTATCATCACCACCATTCCTGATTATGGTACACCGGTTTAACTCTATTCCTCGATATTTCAAACTTATGTCTTTAGTGCTAGTTGTAGCTTGACAACTAATCTTAATGGGTTAATGGTGAAATTAGGGATGCAACAATGCAGTTAGCCTATTGTTCAATATATACCTCAGTTTTTTAACATGGTTTTTGGCTCGGTACAGTTGTGATGGCTTGACACATGTGTTGTTGTTGTTTTTTTTGTTATTCTATGCTTAGGCAATAGGCGAGTATTGAACCGTGGATGTCGTACCAAAAGGTTCAATATTCTATTGAGAATTGTGGCATACCTAGTTGAAAACAATATACATACTAGGTAGGGCTACACGATAAAGCTGACATTGCAATATTTAGTTTTCTGCAATATATATTGAAAAAGGAAAACAATTTTACCAGATGATGTTTTGGAAACAGTTCATTATTTTAGATTGATCAGGGTTGTTCCTAAAGCTATGAAGCTGCATAAATTATAATAAATTCCAAGGATAGTTCAATGCATTAAAGCAAGAATAGAAATAAAGAACAGTTCTTAATTGTTTTCTATGGAAATTAAATTAAATAAGTAAATAAAGTGTAAAATAACGCTGTATTATTTTCTGTTTATAATTGAATACAATTAATCTTTGTTAAAGCTGCAATGGTTTACATTTCTTGAGCTTGGACAGTTCCTCTAAAAAGGACAATTCTGTCATCAATTATTCACCCTTTACTTGTCAATATTTGACTTCAAATATTTTTGGAGACCTGTAGCAATTGACTCCTAATGTACAGTCTTGTGGTGGATCCCAGTTGTAAGAGCAACAAATAATACCTTGACCGCTATCATTTGGAAAAGTTGCAGACGGTGGATTTTTCTGATGAATCACCTGTTGAACTGCATCACAATCATCACAAATACTGCAGAAGACCTACTGGAACCCGCATGAACCCAAGAGTCTCACCGAAATCAATCAAGTTTGGTGAAGGAAAAATCACGGTTTGGGGTTACATTCAGTATGGGGAGATCTGCAGAGTGGATGGCGACATCAACAGCCTGAGGTATCAAGACATTTGTGCCGCCCATTGCATTACAAACCACAGGAGAGGGACAATTCTCCAACAGGACAGCGCTCCTTCTCATACTTCAGCCTCCACATCAAAGCTCCTGAAAGCAAAGAAGGTCAAGGTGCTCCAGGATTGGCCAGCGCAGTCACCAGACATGAACATTATTGACCTTGTCTGAGATAAGATGGAGGAGGAGGCGTTCAAGATGAACCCAAAGGATCTTGATGAACTCTGGGAGTCCTGCAGGAACGCTTTCTTTGCCATTCCAGATGACTTTATTAATCAGTGATTTGAGTCAGTGCAGAGATGTATGGATGCAGTCCTCCAAGCTCATGATGGAGTCAGACACAATATTCATTCTGTCTCCACTGCAGCAGGACTTTCATGTTTTATTGTGGTCAAATAGGTGTAATCTAGAGGCCTTTCGCTTTCATATAAGCCACTTCTGATGCCAAATGATCAACTAGAAGTCAAGTTATTATTTGGTGTTCCTAAAACTTGGATAGCCCACAAGACATTAGTCAGGTAGTGTATTTGTTTTTCCTATTATGGAAATCAATAGATACATGTATTCAGCTTTCTTCAAAATATCTTCATTTGTGTTCATAAACTCATAAAGGTTTCTAACCACTTAAGGGTGAAAACATTTTGAGTAAATTTTTATTTTTGAGTGAACTATCCCTTTAAAAGCACATGCAAACTTCCACTCTGTTGTGGTTAAACTCCACAGTGACTCAATAAATGTGTTCTGAACTGTGCTGCTCAGACCAGCTATAATTACCACTCAACATTGAACATTCTGAGATGTGATTATTGCAGATGCACACTTTGTGATATATCGATGCTGAATCGATATATTGTTCACACTGCATGATTTTCATAATGGTCATATCACTGTTGTCTTCACACTGCATGACTATCTAGGGTGGCGTTCAGCTACTGCTGTCTTCATCCTGCATGAGGGATCTGTGACAGAAGGATGCACACTGCAGGACTACAAAAGATCACATACGAGACTGGAAACGGTACCCTGCAATGAATAATTAATAATCTACCATTCTCAAATGGTCCATGAGCTAAACGCTGATTCACAGTGACATGGCAAAAAGAAGATTATAAAGAAGGAAATGTTTGAGGAGAGGCAGGGAATGAGGACTGTGCGTTGTGCAGAGAGAAAAATGTTTATTGTTATTGTGAATCTTATTTATTCTGAGGGTGTGGTCTGTAACTCCTGCGCTCTCATTGGCTGATGTGTTTTTCACTCAGAACTCATTTCACACAGTAGGGGCTCTATTTTGACTGTCCATGCGCAGAGCGCAAAACGCAGGGCGCAAACGCTTTCAGGGCGTGTCAGAACGCATTTTTGCTAATTTACGGATGGGAAAATCCGCTTTGCACCAAGGCGCATGGTCTAAAAGGGTTGAGTTTATTTTCTTAATGAGTTATAGGTGTGTTTTGAGAATAAACCAATTAGAGTCTCATCTCCCATTCCCTTTAAGAGCCAGCTGCGTCGCGCCAAGAGCGCATTCGCTATTTACAGGACGCAAAGTAAGTCTAAGTGGAAAAAATGAGCATTTCACAAGCAAACAGTTAACAGTTTATTAACAGAAAACAGTTAAACAGAGCATCTACTGCATGAGAACGAGAGATAATGGAACAACTTTCACATTCGCTCTTGGATAGGGAAACCTTTACACACAGACATCAATTAGTCTATAAATAAATAATTTAATTTGTTAAGCGCAAATATTCGTTTCAAAACTATTTTCAGTTCTAATTTCCAGCAAGCGAATAAATGAACAATAATAACGAAGTGTGCTCAAAAACCTGAGTTATATCCTAAAACACATGCTGTGCCCCATATGGTCTAAAACCTGACAGGTGGACAAATCTAAGCTAGTTTTTAATAAAACAAATATAAATATGGATATAATAAATAATACTGCTAATAATAATAACATTATACACAAGCAAATTGTTATGAATGAACTGAAAAAGCCTCCCGAGATGAAGAAGACATAAAAGCAGTGATTTTTCATATTTATGTAGGCTAGAAAATAATATGTTTTGTAATATTTTAATCCTTTATATTTATGTCCTATATCTATTCTTATTTTATCCTATATATATCCTTAATATTTACATTTTTTCATATGTAAAGATATTTGCCTATTGGTCTCTTGTGTGTATTAAGCAGTGTGTAAGCGAGGCACAACTCTGCGCCGGAGTTTAGACCGGGTTTGTTTTGGTCTAATGAAAAATCAATTTTAGTTTCTCAAACTAGCAACGCGCCAGCAGTCCGCCTCAGAACGCCTTCCTTTTTAGACCAGAACGCCTATGCACGCACATATGAGCGCAAATGCATTTGCTATTTAAACAGCGTAGCGCAACGCCTCAAAACGACTCTTGCGCCAAGCTGAAAATACCAAACAATTACCAAACCACATTGCGCCGGGTGTATGATAGGGCCCTATGACTTTAAATCAAAGTCAAGTCAAGATATATTTCACACACAGCAAATCATGCATCTGAACTCAGTATAATACTTATATGCAAGTTTATATGTCTGATAAAATAATTTTAACTCTATTTCTACACTTAATGTCCATGTCAACACAAACAATACAAATAATTACATGGTTTTTGCTACATTCACTCTTCCATGGCGGGGCGCCACACCAAAATTCATCCCACCACGGCTACATAACAGCTTCTTATTAATTCAAAACATTCATTCATTGTTGTTGTTGTTTTTAATAGCGGGTTATAATCGCACCAAAACGCATTAAAAGGTAAGTGAATTATAACAGCGCTAACTTTTCTGTTACCGTAGGGCTGTGCGCTATTTGTTTAACACGTTAAGGTGATGTGCTGACAGACTGACTGACATACTGACAGGTGTGTGATGCGTGAGGCCAGCAAACACGATTTAGCTTTCAGTTAAGATGAACACAGTTTCCAGAATTATACTTTAGTTATAGATAAAGGTCTGTGATTCTGCAAACAAAGATTTTAACATTATCTTGCTGGAGTTTACTAATGTTTCACTTTACTCCAGGACGCATTAATACCGATTTGTAGGTCTATTAGAGACATTCATAAATATTCCTAGCAAATCTAATTAATGTTGGAGACATAGTCACTACATAATCGCACTAAATCGCACTTCAGCAGTGCTTATTTGAGAGCGCACAAGAAGATCTGAGCTTGAGCAGCGTGTTTGAGGGCATGCAAGAAGTTTTGTGCACGAGCAGAGAAAATCGGCGCGCAAGCAGAGATTGGCATGCTCGTATTTACATTAAATAAATGCGATCCCGACGTGTAATACTGCGCTTACCACACTGAAATAACGCCATAGTTGGTAGATTTGTGTAAAAGACCTGCCGACACAAAATTCTAGAGGAAACACTGAATTATAATAATAATAAATTGCAAGGAAGCATATTGCTTTCGAGAGGAATTTCAAAGTGGATCTCATCAGACAAACCTTAAAAGGTGTAATTGCTCACCTGCTGTCCCGTTCAGGTATCTCTTTGATGGCTAAGCGCACCTGGTTACTGAGGTCACGGCCAGCGTAGACAACTCCAAAGGTGCCCTTACCCAGAACCACCTTCTCTCCATGCTCATCGTACTCATAATCATACTGCACACACACACAAACACGTCATCCTCTCTGTCGCTCAACATTGTACATAAATATACACAACAATACACATTTCAGGCATTTTCCATAAACATTCCTTGAACTGGAAAGATTTACAACAAATATACGTATATGTTTAGTGTACTGTAGACAGTCTGATTTACAGTAAACTGAGTGCATTATTAAGGTGCAGTATTTAGGATGGTTTGCAGTGTTTATTGCAACACAAAATCAAAACACTAGAGAGTTTTTTTTCCACCGGTCACTCCTCATACGATGACTAAAATCCAGATTGATGACACTAACAGAAGCGAGCGTGCCTGACTACCGAGCTTAAGCCATGTCCTAACTACACGCAACAATACATGATCAATCGAATATTTTCATTAGCTGCGTCCCAAATGGCACACTATGCACTCATGCACTATGTACTTATGCACTAACACACTCAACAGGATAGTACATGTATGTAGTGTCGTCCCAAATGGGTCACTAATGTTTTTTTACTAAGCGAAATTCAAACCGTTTACCTAATCATGTTTGTTGGTTGCCAAATCAGTCAAATAAATGACCAAACTATCAAACAATACCTGCCAGAGTATAACCGCGTTCACCATCGGGAGGCGCTATTATCACTCTGGTAGGAGAATTTTGCTTTCACCATCCAAAATAAATAAAGTTATCCAACATGTGCGTCCGATAGCTCCGCCCCTTCCGCTACGTAAGCAAACCTGCGGTCGTTGAGTGCGTGAAGTGTCCATCATTACACACTTCATTTTAGCGGCTGAATGAGTGCATCATCCGGGTAATTAAAGTGCGCTTATTATTTTATTGAGTTTTCAGTGTGAACACACTACTTACACACTTTTAACCTAAAAAATGGCGTAGAATAGTGTATAAGAATGCAATTTGGGACGCAGCTATTGTTAAAAGGAGTTTTTTCTTAGCAACAGCAACACCTGAAACTACTATTTTAGAAACGGTTTCTTCTTCTGTGACATCGCAGGTGAACAACAGCATAAACTACGATGACAATGATCACTTCAGGTACTGAAAAGCAGCAGCAGAAAGATTACCTCAAATCTAGAAATTAAAACAACTAGCAAACGAATAGTTAAAAATTTTGGTAAGACTTTATTTTGATGGTCCATTCGAGTATTAGTAGACTGTCTGCTTAATATCTGCTGATGCTGCTCCTTCAACAGACATGTAACTGACTATAAGAAGCTTTGCAAGTACATTTCAACTTACACTAACCCTAACCGTGCATTCACATGGGGCCTCAGCGTCAACGCTTGACCGAGGGCGTGTCTGAATTTAAGGCTGACGCGATCATCATAGCAGCGTCAGCCAATGAAATTAGTCCACAATCAGCTACTGTCTTAGCTGGGGTATTTGCATAAAGTGATCTGATTGGCTGACGCTGAAGCCCAGATAGTCATGCAGTGTGAAAACATCTGTGACACGACTACTTTGAAAATCATGCAGTCTGAACTCGGCATTAGTCGCTTGATTATTTAGAGGTCCCCTGGGCTTGTGAGGGAAACCAGAGCACCCAGAAGAAACCCACGCCAACACAGGGAGAACATGCAAACTCCACGCAGAAATGCTGACTGACCCAGCCAAGCATCGAACCAGCAATCTTCTTGCTGTGAGGTGATTGTGCTACCCACTGCGCCACCGTAAGGCCCGATTTATTATTTTATAAGACGTAACTTATTAATCATAATTGAAGCTGAATGCTTGATTCAGGAGGCGAAGACAGGCAAACGCGTGCATATCGGGAGTCTTATATGCTTGTTATTATTTTCAAAATAAAATGTCTCTGAATACAAACATTATTTTTAGAGATAACATGAAATAATTTGTGTTTTTATTCAACTGTTTCCTTCAATTTCCCAGAGATGGGTTGCAGCTGGAAGGGCATCCGCTGTGTAAAAATTTGCTGGATAAGTTGGCGGTTCATTCCACTGTGGCGACCCCGGGTTAATAAAGGGACTAAGCCGACAAGAAAATGAATGAATGAATGTTTTATTCAAGTTTTGTTTTAGACAAATGATAGAAGGTTGATTGTGGAAATGCAAAGTATAGCAGAAATTCTAGAATCCCCCATAAATGTTAAGAGATTTTCCTGGTTAAGCACTCACATGCAAGATATTACATAATAATAACTCATATTCCCAACTCAGTTCACTTTTGAAAATTTTACCTCTAAAGCCTCAGATTCACACTCGTTCTCATCCGAGCCTTTCCAGGCCTCCTCAGTGAGAGTGTTCACCAGATCACAGAACCTACAAACACCAAAAACCACCATCAGCAGGAATGAAACACACACAGTGACATAAGCTAAACTTAAAGGAGAGAACAGAAATACAAGCAATCAGATTATTTAAATGATAATGCACATTCTGTGAATAATCAAAGATTAATCTGATTCACTTTTACAGCATCCCAGTAGGGTGCAACATCTGCCTGATAACAAATGATGTAACATTATGTTCTGCAAATCTACAGAAAGAGATGTGTTTGTTATTAAAATATAGATTGATCTCTAGGATTTTCAATGATGCTGATGGTTTTGTAGCTAATGGGAAGCTGCCTTTTATCTTATTTTATGTCAGCTGTCACACCAGTGATGTGCACAGGAGACAGTGAACGCCTTTAAGTGGGTTTGCACAACGTCAATAAAGTCTGCATGAACCGATTGAATTTATTTTTAATCAGATGATGTATTTCCAAATGAATCAGAATGTTAAGTAGGGGGTGGAGCTTTATTTTTGTGCTCCTCCTCTCATCTTTCACTTGCAGCAAACTAATGGTAGAGGGGCGTGGCTAATCATTGTTTGCCCACTCCGTCACTGATGGCATGAGAGAAGGATTCATTTTGAAGCAGATGGACAGATTTTGATGAAAAAAAATTAGATTTTACTCCAGCAATAATCACTCCTGTATTTATCATTTACTTTTATCTGCCACGCGACTATCTGAAACTTGCTTATAATAGGTTTCTGTGAGTTTTATCTTGATTTGACTGAGAGTATAATACATACATATATATATATATATATATATATATATATATCATGTATGTATTTAATTTATTCTGTATCCACTGAATTTATTTGAACATCTTAATATACTTGAAGTGTGCTCCAAACATTCATTCCAATAAGAATACAGAAGTATTGGATCAGCACTTTGTATAGGCAGATACTCAGTATTTATTAACTTTGATCACACTGGATCAGGGAGTGCAAAAAAAAAAAAAATACAGTATATATATATATATATATAATTTTATTTGGATTTATTTATTCAACATGACTAGCTGTTTCTATTATAATCACATTGGGTTACACAGTACATAAGATATTATGAGATTATGAAAACCCATAACAAACTCACTGTCTGATTAGGCATGGGACGATAACCGTGCTCAAGGTATACCGCGGTTTGGAAAAGTCAAGGTTTTAAAACCGTCAAAATTTTCTGCTATACCATTCCTAATTGTTTGTGTAAGATTTTTTATTTACGTTTTTTTTTTTTACGTTTGTTTCTCCAGCAGAAAAGATCCCCAAAGATGCCATTTTAAATTGTAAAAACATCAGTGCTTTTGAAACAAATGAAGACAGCAGAAGTTTACTAGAAGACGTGTTTACTGCTCCAAAATACTATAAATGTTTCTCAAATTAAAATATATTGTGTACAAAGGGGAAAAGGGTTTAGCACATTTAAAAACAATATATTTTAGAGCAGCAATCTCAATACAGTGAAATCGTGAAACCGTGATATTTTTATCTTAGGTTATCATACCGTCATACCATGCCTATGTCTGATATGTTTTTGTCCATCCACCTTTTGACTGACAGGAAATAATTTCATCTAAAAAGTCTGCATTTGCAGTTTTTTCTGGCATTGTAGGGAATTATGAACAATACAAAGGGAAAAAATCATTTGCAAGCACACAAACACAAACTCTGTCAGACAAACACACACACACACACACACACACACACACACACACACACACACACACACACACACACACACACACACACACACATACCTCTTGCAGTGCATCTCTGTGCAGAAATAAATTTGGAAGTCTTCAGAGTTGTTCACAACGTAGAGAAAACAGCTGCGCTCGTCAAATTTGGAGATGCTGAATGCACACAACACACACACACATTGGATAAAAGACACGCTGTATCACATACAGTTGAAGTCAGAATTATTAGCCCCCCTGAATTATTAGCGCCTGTTTATTTTTTTCACCAATTTCTGTTTAATGGAGGGAAGATTGTTTCAGCACATTTCTAAGCATAATAGTTTAAAAAACTTATTTCTAATAACAGATTTATTTTATCTTTGTCATGATGACAGTAAATAATATTTGACTAGATATTTTTCAAGACACTTCTATACAGCTTAAAGTGACATTTAAAGGCTTAACTGGGTTAATTAGGGTAACTAGGCAGGTTAGGGTAATTAGGCAAGTTATTATATAACGATAGTTTGTTCTGTAGACTATCGGGAAAAAAATTTAGCTTAAAGGGGATAATAATTTTGTCCCAAAAATGTTTTTAAAAAAATTAATAACTGCTTTCATTCTAGCCGAAATAAAACAAATAAGACTTTCTCCAGCAGAAAAAATATTATCAGACATACTGTGAAAATTTCCTTGCTCAGTTAAAAATCATTTGGGAAATATTTAAAAGAAAAAAAAAATCAAAAGGGGGCTAATAATATTAATATATGTAGAAATTCCAAGTGGATATTATGGAAGTTTCTGAAACTGCTAAACTGGTCTGATCACAGCACAGCAGCCACAGTAAAAGACTGTCAGTTCAGTAGAATAAGAGGACAGGATTTACCTCACACCTCGTACAGACGCTGCACTGAAATTCCACTCGTGGATCCCTTTCTATGGCAAAGAGAGAAAAAGGTTTGTTTTATCAAGATAATTTAGCAAAGATCAGAAAGGGTTTTCTGGAATATGTTTGATAAAAAAACGACATATTTGAAGACCACAAAGAAAAATTCTGTGCAGATCATAACTGAACGTAGAGTTGTGTGACTCGATATATTAAGGATGTAACGGTATAAGAATTTTACGGTACGGTAATACCTCGGTATGAATGGCACGGTACGGTATTTATTGAATAATTTACAGGAAAAACAAAACTAATGAAAATACTCCAAAAAGAGTGCCAAAAGTGTCAATGACATACAAATTAACCATCTATCTGTAAGCTTTGAAACAGGAATTTCAATTTTTCAATTTTAATAACAAAAAATTATTAAACCATGTAAAAAAATAAAGTTTCAATTTAGTATTGTTGAAAACTCATCACATTCAACATTTAATCACTCACTCACTTAGAGATGTTTTTTTAAGGAAAATGATCATATAACTATAATCTGGTAAAAGCTGGGATCTCTGAGCATGTCCCCTGCAACAGAAAAACCCTCTCGTTTGGGACTGAGGTTTCTGGGACAGAGAGATATGATTTAGCCCAGGTTGACAGCAGTGGGTAACGTTGTGCATTGTCTTTCCACCACTTGAGAGGGCAAGCCATGAGTGAGATAGAGGTCTCTTTGCGGTACAAATCAATGTCTGCATCAATCTGAACAGTGTGCTGTGTTCTGCAGTCCCCATGACTGTTTTTAGTCGTATTCCCCGACTTATATTTCACCAGTCTGGCAGTGCCTGCATATTGTTTTTTCTTTGTCTGTCACCTTTTCTCCTTTCTCGTATCTTTTTAGAGAGAAACCGAAATGCTTCCACACATCCGATTTAAAACCCGCTTTAGGTTCGATCATTTCCAGCTCTTTTACTTACCCGCTACTAGCAGCACACTCCATTTCCGCATTACTGGATCTGTAGTGACAACAGACCGCAAAGGATGATGGCCAAGCCTGGGCTGATGGGAATTGTAGTTTCCGCTACCTCCCATTCGCTTCATTCGCCTGAGCAAACCTACAAAAGTTTGCTCTGCAGTAGCTCTGCAAACCTAAAATTTTATGGAGTCATGCGACTATGGTAATATTGAAAAAAATTGCTATTGCGGTATGACGGTATTTACAATACCGTTACATCCCTCCGATATATACAGTACAGTGTGGACGAAATTAAGTAAAAAGTCTAAAAGTGGCATCTTGAGCATTCATACAAAACTCTACATATCACAACTGTTTGGACTTAGGACCTTAATGAGGATGGACACGTTTTAATTTCAGATCAGGTATGGGAGATGTTTAAGGATGTCCTCTATTAACAAACTTCAGCTAGTACAAAATGCAGCATCCAGAGTTCTTACCAGGTCTAGAAAATATGATCATATCACCCCATTTTATCCTCCTTACACTGGCTGCCTGTTAAGATTCGTATTGAATTTAAAATATTGCTTCTTACCTATAAAGCTTTGAATAATCGAGCTCCTATTTATCTAACCAACCTTCTGTCTCACTACAATCCAACCCGCTCTTTAAGATCTGAAATATTTTGCACTTTTAAATGTGTCTGTGCTGTAGATTTACAGTTAAACTTGTAGCTTGCACAATTATTACACTAAAGAGAGCCGATGCTTCTGAGAGACCTAAAATACTTTGATCATTTTCTCCTGTTTGTTTTTCTGCTGTTAGGGCATGACAAAGATCTGCTCCGGCGGGAGTTCCTAGATTCTCTTACTAGATACTTAATACACTACATTAATCTTTTAAGCAACAGAGATCAAATATAAGGACTAAAACATGACTAGATAGATCTAAGACTAAAACAAAAAGTAACTTTAGCATATGCTTGAACAGACTATTATGAAGTTACATTACAGCAGTGTTGAAGGTTACAGAAAATAAAACAGAAACTTGCATTCACGGAAAAACAGGTAAACGTTAAATAATTGATTACTTTGTCATCAGGGGTCACGTGCCAGATGGATAACGTGTTCTCCTCAGCATCTTTGTTTATGGAGAGGTAGGACGGTTGGTATACTTTAGTGGGCTCCAATATCAACACCTGCACACACCAAGACAAACAAAACTTAGCGCCAGCAGCACTCACTGCTTTTACATGCTATTAACCCTTGTGTTTTCATCCACTCTGGGGTGATTTTGAGTCTTAATTTGGCCATAAATTTCTCTGTGTTACAGCACATGGGATATTTTTTTGATGACAAATCTTATTTTGACACACATTTTATGGAAAATGCTTTGAAAGTTTGCAAAAACTCAACAATAGACTTTGAGTCAATCTACTACCCTTTGGTTATGTTGGGGGCTGTTTTTGCCCCATTGACTTCCATTATAATCACGTCTTTTGATTGCAAAGCCATGACACCATTTAATCGTGCATTCTTGATTGTTGCTGGTTTTCCCTGTTGGGAAGAGGGACAATTTCTCATTTTTACTGTTGATCATCAGTTATAGTGCAGAAAAAGCTTCTGCCTCCTATATGGAGTATAATGTGTGGTATTAAGGTCTTTGATATGTCTGAGAAACTCAAAATAATCCCCTCAGCTCTCAGAACACAGTAAACATAGTAAGTATATTCATGCGCACACACACACACACACACACACACACGCACACATGCACACACACACTGTAATCTGCTGTTTTACTCCAGTGAACTGAAAGACTTTTTTTGAACAGGCCTATCTAAAGGGTTAATACTGAAAACTGATGATCAACAGTAAAATGACAAACTGTCCCTCTTCCCAACAGGGAAAACCAGCAACAACCAAGAATGCATGATTATTTGCTGTCACGGCTTTGCAATCAGAAAATCTCCCCATAATCTAGTAATAATAATAGGGAAAAAACAACCACCAACATAAAGAAAGGGAAGTCAATTTGCACAGCAAGCAAGGGTTAAAGAGACAGTTCACCCAAAAATAAATGTTTCCTCTGTATTTACTCACACTCAAGTACTTTCAAACTTTTGATTGAATAAACTTCAATCTTGATTTCTAGCCTTTAAGCAAATATTCGCAAACATTTTCAGGGTTCATACAGGCACAAAAAAAAAAAAGCAAGGACTTTTAAGCCCTTTTTCCAGCACCTATTTTTTTTTTCAAGACTGACACGCAACGTATTGAACACCTGAAATGTATTGTCAGCAACCAATAAAAACATTGCATAGGAATTTATACAAATAAAAACCATTAATAATCGTAATAATAATATATTTAATTAATCGTATATTAATAATATAATAAACCTGCACTAAATGATTTTTTTTTTGTGCTCAAGTAACAACTGCTAAAATAATACACATTTTAGTAAATAATACTAATGTTAGGTAAAAATACAAAGTAAGAAAAACACTCAGACTTTCATTGTGGCCCTTTTTAAAGAAATAATAATCAATTTATTTGAATGGTTTAATTGCTTAAATCACAGAGCTACATTTTTTGTTAAATTGCACTAACAAAGGAAGTATGGTCGATTTTTCCTTTCATGACAAGTAATCTTTTTCAATAGCACTAGCTAAACTGCTACATATACTCTATAAGGCCATAGAGACGCTGTTTGTTCATTTTTAAAAAAACATTATTTTCAAGCTTTGAAAGGTTTAATTGAAGTATATGCTCAAAAGATTCAAATTTAGCCTTTTATTTACATATTTTACTCCATGTTTTTATTTGCTCATTCTTGTCTTTACAATATGGCAGATTTGTTTCTTAAATAGCTGTACATCACATGGAGACTGTATTTTACATTTACACTTAAAATAGACAAGTACACAGTCAGCAATAAAATAATAAAACAAATAACTTTGTTTCACTCGAGGTATTTGAAACATGACAACACTACATCCGAAAACATCCAAAAAGCAATAATTCAATACAACATTTGTTTTTAAGTAGTTTTTTTCTGTCACAGCAACACAGAAAGGTCTTTGTCCCACCCTTACGATTCAGGTAAAACTAGTCGATTGTGATTGGCCACTTTTCATATCAGTCAAATCACCGCTTTCAGTATTTTTGCATTAAATAGTCACAAAAGTTCACAAACATTTTTATTTTTCTGGCGTGAAAATTGCATACACACTCTCCTTGATAATTTAAGCACTTTTAAACAAAACAAGCTAATTTTCCAGGTAACCCAGGCCTTGAGTTTCTAAGAGCCAAATATAGGCACTTTAAAGGGCCATGAAACCCCCTCGTTTCAGCAGGGTGTTTTCACACCTCTACTTTGGAAAAAGTCAGAAAAGTGGGCGTGTCCAGCTCTGTTTAGGGGGGAGTGTCGGAGGAAGAAAAGTGGGATGGTGTGGGAGTGTCTGTTTGGGCACGCGCAAGTTTCAGAGTCAAAATGCACACACACACACACACACAGGAGAAAGTGATGGTGTTTAACCTACATGGACATCTGTAGTCGAATTATTTGTCAAATTATTAAATGGTGGACTTTAACTGCAGTTTGGCTCTTTCATTCAGGGAATTTATTCATGTCCCTCCCGACAAACAAGATATTTGATTCGTGGATCTGCTCTAAGTGTGTATTTTTCATGCAATGTTTGATACCGCACGGCGAATGAGAGAAAAAAATCTGCATTTGCAGGAAACTTAGATGCACTCGGCAGGCAGCGTCAGAAAGCCGCGTGTGTTATTCCGGTCACAAAATGCGGTGAAAATCCTACACGAGGTTAAAGTTTGGTTGTGGTGCTAACATGTTTACACTCGGTGGAATAGTTTGTTTGATACGAACAAACTGAATAAACAAAGAGCACTTGTCGCTCACTTACCAAATCTGTAGAGACAGGACAATCACCAGCAACTAGAGGCGCGTCTTTATTAAGAGGAGACTACAAGCGAATCCGGATCTCAGTGTTTGCAGATGAGAACAGCTCTCAGGTAAACAATAATCCTCCTTAGACATGTAAGTTATTGTTGTCGAGCGTCGCGTACACTGTAATCCACACGTGAGTCTGAGCTCTCACAGAGAGAAAATGAAAACGAAACTTAACTGCAGCAAACTATGAAAGCAACACTTCACGCTTGTTTTGCCAACACAATGTGGTGTGAGTGTCGTAAGCACTGTGACAGTAATGAATATTAATGAAGTTGCACAATAAGACACACTCTAGCACAGACGTCCAGTCTGCACGCTGGAATACATGCTATTATGTCATGGTCGTGACGCTGCTTCAAAAATTCGTTTCAACCCGGAAGTACGAATTTGCTTGAAATAACGCAAAAACAACCAATTTACACTTTTTAGTGAAATATAGGTGTCCTAATAGTGTTTTTAGCAGTGTGGGACACATATACGACTGTCAACAGCTCAAAACTCAAAAAATGTGTTTTGGTGTTTCGTGACCCTTTAAGCACCTTGTGCGAACCCTGATTTTAAAGGCCAAATCACACTGCGCAAAAAAAATGTAAAGGACAGCCATTTATTTAGATCAAAGTGAACATTCAAATGAAAATAGAAAAACCTTAACAAAGAGGAGCTTAGAAAAGAGGATTTACACATGCAAACAAAGTGCTGTTAATTGTATAGGTTGCGTGAGTGGGTAATGTGAAACACGCTAAAGCAGTGTAACCGTCAACAGCATGAAGAGGGCTCATACCGGAAATCGCACAGATGTCACATCCTTATCCTTATTGGTGGCTTCTACCATAAAGTCCATCCAGAAGTCCACCAGCTCCTGTTTAGGGGCCTGCGGATCTGTGCTTACTTTGGTAAAGTGCTTATAAATGAGGATGGTTTCAACCAGCGAGCGCAGATACCTGCAGTAAACACAGAACACCTTAAAGAATGAGCAGCACTCTGAAAGACTCCAAGTAGGAGTTACTTTAACAGACAACTACATTCCTTCGCATCCACATACTGAAATAAGTCTGAGCAACTTACGGTTCACACAGACTTTAAGCATTTATGTGTGCAAATTGTGAGTATGTGCACATACCAAATGGGAGCTTTGATTTTGAAGAGCTTCTCAGAGGCCTGGATGACTCGAGTGTTGTCACAGGCCAGAATACTAGCCCCGAGAAAGAATCCCACATCCCAGTAGCTCTGCAATCTGTCCAAACTGCCTTTCTTCCCCAGCAGGCTGCTTAACTTCACACCTACAGGACACACGGATCATGTTAGTTACTCTCACGCTGTGGGTCAGACAGTAAGAGCATGTGTGCAGTGTATTTGAGAAACGAGGTCACTCTTCTCATCAATAGTAAGATATAAAAAACATAAATAGGTGCAGCTGAATGGATGTGGCTCAAACTAATATCCAAACTGTCAATCAAACGCACCTACTTTACGCAGCTCAAAAGAGGAGTCAAACTGATGTCCTGCAGCCAGCAGCAGCACTGCATAGTTGATACCAGAGTGCAGCGTGGGCTCCGATTCAAACCCTCTTCTGAACCTGCAGAGAAAGAGACAGTAAATCCCACAAAGCCTACCAAAAATAGAGTTTGTATTATAAAAACAGGCTTCATTTTTTTGGAGAGAAAAAGAAAATTATGATTGATACACTTTATAATAACTACACACAGTGAATTTTCAATAAGCATCAGCAAATAGTTGATCATTTTTAAGTCTTAAACCTACATTAAGTTCGAGATAAAGTACACCCAGGAGGTTGTTATCGCAGATTAAAGCCCTACAGGTTTATCGCATGAAGCGGAGCATTGTTGTATAAAACTGAAATAATTAATTCTGTAAAAACAACCACTTGCTTGAATTTTATCCTGCATCGCTACTTGCCACAAAATCTGATAATTACACACAAAACATTGTTCTAAACTTTAGTAGTTTATTAATTATTTAAGTCAACACAAAGCTAAACAACTGGCAACAAAAAGTCAAAAACGCAAATCTGTCAGAAACAAAAACTATCTATCTATCTAGATGGAGTATACACTAACCTGCGCATTATTCAGACACAAGATGGAGACAAACAGTCAAAAACACAAAGCTGACAGACACTAAAACAGCTGATGGAGTATACACTAACCTGCTCATTATTCCGACACAAGATAGAGACAAACAGACAAAAACACAAAGCTGACAGACACTAAAACAGCTGATGGAGTATACACTAACCTGCGCATTATTCAGACACAAGATGAAGACAAACGGTCAAAAACACAAAGCTGACAGACACTAAAACAGCTGATGGAGTATACACTAACCTGCGCATTATTCAGACACAAGATAGAGACAAACAGACAAAAACACAAAGCTGACAGACACTAAAACAGCTGATGGAGTATACACTAACCTGCTCATTATTCCGACACAAGATAGAGACAAACAGTCAAAAACACAAAGCTGACAGACACTAAAACAGCTGATGGAGTATACACTAACCTGCGCATTATTCAGACACAAGATGAAGACAAACGGTCAAAAACACAAAGCTGACAGACACTAAAACAGCTGATGGAGTATACACTAACCTGCGCATTATTCAGACACAAGATAGAGACAGACAAAAACACAAAGCTGACAGACACTAAAACAGCTGATGGAGTATACACTAACCTGCGCATTATTCAGACACAAGATGAAGACAAACGGTCAAAAACACAAAGCTGACAGACACTAAAACAGCTGATGGAGTATACACTAACCTGCGCATTATTCAGACACAAGATAGAGACAAACAGACAAAAACACAAAGCTGACAGACACTAAAACAGCTGATGGAGTATACACTAACCTGCGCATTATTCAGACACAAGATAGAGACAAACAGACAAAAACACAAAGCTGACAGACACTAAAACAGCTGATGGAGTATACACTAACCTGCACATTATTCAGACACAAGATAGAGACAAACAGTCAAAAACACAAAGCTGACAGACACTTAAACAGCTGATGGAGTATACACTAACCTGCTCATTATTCCGACACAAGATAGAGACAAACAGACAAAAACACAAAGCTGACAGACACTAAAACAGCTGATGGAGTATACACTAACCTGCGCATTATTCAGACACAAGATGAAGACAAACGGTCAAAAACACAAAGCTGACAGACACTAAAACAGCTGATGGAGTATACACTAACCTGCGCATTATTCAGACACAAGATAGAGACAGACAAAAACACAAAGCTGACAGACACTAAAACAGCTGATGGAGTATACACTAACCTGCGCATTATTCAGACACAAGATAGAGACAAACAGACAAAAACACAAAGCTGACAGACACTAAAACAGCTGATGGAGTATACACTAACCTGCACATTATTCAGACACAAGATAGAGACAAACAGTCAAAAACACAAAGCTGACAGACACTTAAACAGCTGATGGAGTATACACTAACCTGCGCATTATTCAGACACAAGATAGAGACAGACAAAAACACAAAGCTGACAGACACTAAAACAGCTGATGGAGTATACACTAACCTGCTCATTATTCCGACACAAGATAGAGACAAACAGTCAAAAACACAAAGCTGACAGACACTTAAACAGCTGATGGAGTATACACTAACCTGCGCATTATTCAGACACAAGATAGAGACAAACAGACAAAAACACAAAGCTGACAGACACTTAAACAGCTGATGGAGTATACACTAACCTGCGCATTATTCAGACACAAGATGAAGACAGTCAAAAACACAAAGCTGACAGACACTAAAACAGCTGATGTCTTTAACTCTCAAGTAACCATTTATGGGAATACCGAATAAATATCGTATATACCGAAATTCCTCCTAAAAATACCATGAAATGATTTTTTTGCCCATATCGCCCAGCCTTAGTACTTATAAGTCAAGAATACATGATTTGCAGCAGAAGTAATAATAAATTATTCACTAATGTCTATTAATGTAGAGAGGTAATGCTTAACTATTTGCCAATGCTAAAGAAATGACTCATAGTGTGCAGTTATTATAAAGTGTTACCTCATGAAGTGTGACTCACCAGTGTATGCCTTGATCTCTGCTGTTTGTGTCTGTGAAATGAGAGTCCAGGAACATATCCTTATATATACGGCCTACCAAACAATAAATATCCGACGCCACCTGCTCATCGGAGTTGACCAATGGCAACATAATGTCCAGCGCCTTCTGACGGTCTCCAGGTAGGTTTCTCCTGTAGAGACAGAACATAAAGAGACCGTAAAAATCAGAAATGAACCACAATATGTGGAGACAATGAATGTGATAATGCAGTGCTTCTCAACTGGTCTGGCCATGAGAGACATTTTCCCTGCTCATTAAAACCCGTGTATCATTCGCTTTTAGGGTATATGCAGGAATCCGAAAGGAAATTTCAATACTTTTTAAAGACCTTCTCAGAATATTTTAAAGACCTTGTGGCCCCTTCAAGGTCTAATCAGTATCAAACCTTTAACGAAATAAACAGTTGCAAATAAACAGTTGTAGTTAAATAAATCAATGGAGCACAACCGTGCAGCAGAACTCAGATAAGCTCAGAAGAAACAAACCTGGAACGAATAAATTACACGGTTGTTTTCAGCGACAGGTTTTAGCCACTGTTTAAACCAAATGTGCCTCATGCCTGCTTTTGAGCGAAGGTCTCGGCCGTTAGATCGCCCCCTGGGGGCTGGCTGTAGTACAAGTCATAAAACTCGCCTCCTCCGTTTTAATGAACGAGACTTGAGCCCAAATGAAAAAAGTAATTACACTTGCAATAAAACGTCCTGGAAGATAGTTCTGGTCAATTAAGGCTCAGGTTAACAAGCTGATATAGGTGCAGAGGACGTTTTTAGCTAGTAATTTAATGCTATAAAAACAGGGCGTGTCATCATGACTGACAGACGTCGGAGCTTATGCAGGAGATTGAAGTGTTATTCCATTTCTGTGTTAATTTACCATGATAAAATGAGTTCAGCAGTAAACTTTACTTTCTGACCTACAGGATCTGATGGAACACTGTGTATTTGGTAAGGTCAGGGCTTTATCGGGCTTGATTATTTTGCTAATACATGCCTAACCTAGCCATGAGTGGGAAAATACAGGTGATGGCTATCTAGCAGTAATTCTCTGTATGGGTCTGAAATAATAATTAGGAAGACAAAACTAATGTTAGCCGATCTCCACATTGATCTCCTGTAAGGTTTTTTGAACTTGATTTAAAGGACGTCTCTGACATTTTGAGATTCGACATGTTATTGAGTTCATCTACTAAATTTGCTGTTATAAAATATTAATAATATTAATTTGTAAGGAAACAGGTTGCCTGATGTTTGTGTGAAAATGAGCAAGACGTGCAGTCTTACCTGTTGAGGGCAAATGCGTAGTGGAACTTTATATGAGGATGGGCCACGGGGTCAAAGGTCGGCAGCTTTTCCAGTGTTTCAACTAACTTCACAATAGATTCATAATCCTACAAAAACGAAAACAAAACAACTTACAGAAAATGTACATAAACTGGTAATAGGGAGTCAATAGTCCATGTGTTTCTATTTTAGCTTATGAGCATTTTCTTATATTTCTTATATCTTCTTTCTTATATCTGATAAAAAAGTTTTTATAAATTTTTTATGCACATTTTCATATTAATGTGCACATTGGTGGTTCTATTATAAATGCGATATTCCAAAATGTGCAAAAAATGGATGAAAACATAGCAATAAATATATGTATATATATATATATATATATATATATATATATATATATATATATATATATATATATATATATATATATATATATATATGTGTGTGTGTGTGTGTGTATATGTGTGTGTGTGTGTGTGTATACATATATATACACACACACACACTGAATATATATATGTATATATATATATAGATGAAGTAAGGAAATTTTCACAGTATGTCTGATAATATTTTTTCTTCTGGAGAAAGTCTCATTTGTTTTATTTCGGCTAGAGTAAAAGCAGTTTTTAAGTTTTTAAAAAACAATTTTGGGACAAAATTATTAGCCCCTTTAAGCTTTTTTTTTTTTTCGATAGTCTACAGAACAAACCATCAATATAGAATAACTTGCCTAATTCCCCTAACCTGCCTAGTTCACCTCATTAACCTAGTTAAGCCTTTAAATGTCACTTTAAGCTGTATAGAAGTGTCTTCAAAAATATCAAGTAAAATATTAATTACTGTCATCATGGCAAAGATAAAATAAATCAGTTATTAGAAATAGGTTTTTAAAACTATTATGCTTAGAAATGTGATGAAACAATCTACTCTCCATTAAAGAGAAATTGGGGAAAAAATAAACAGGGGCGCTAATAATTCTTAATATATGTACACACACACACACACACACACAGTTGAAGTGAGAATTATTAGCTCCCTCCCCCTGTTTATTTTTTTATTTTTTCCACAATTTCTGTTTAACAGAGATAAGATTTCTACAATACGAGTTTTAATAACGCATCTCTAATACCTGATTTATTTTATCTTTGCTATGATGACAGTAAATAGTATTTGACTAGATATTTTATTTTATTAGAAAAAAGCCTATACAGCTTAAAGTGACATTTAAAGGCTTAACTAGGTTAATTAGGTTAAAGTTTTACATTTTTTTAAGTTTAAGTTAAATTTATTAAGCTAAAAAATTTTTAAAGTTAGGGTAATTAGGCAATTTATAATATAAGGATGTTTTATATATATATATACATATATATACATATATATATATACATATATACACATATATATATACAATATGTTAGATATATAATGTTCTGTAGACTATCAAAAAATATATATAGCTTAAAGAGGCTAATGATATTGAAATTAAAATGATTTTTTAAAAATTCAAAACTGCTTTTATTTTTGCCGAAATAAAACAAATAAGACTTTCTCCAGAAGAAAAAATATTATCCGACATACTGTGAAAATTTCCTTGCTCTGTTAATCCAAACATTTATTTCATGAGATTATCCTATATTTGTGAGTGTACTAGTTTTAAAATGAAAGCATTAAAACATAAATTATATCCTCTTAGATTGTTGTTAGAGTCTGATCTGAGTGAGCATTGTATCAGTAATCAGAGGAACATGCATAATTCATTAGACTTTTTGAATGTTTTGTCTTGCTCTGAAGCTCCAGAATAAAGTTCATGTATTATGCACTACACTACAGTATAATTTCTACAGCACAGTCCATGAACAAACTGTTCTGACAGCTGATTTACTCTAGTGACTTGGACTTAGCCGATTGTTGCAGTGCTTCCCACACATAAGCTGCGTCCCAAATCGCATACTTGTGCACTATTCTATGCCATTTTGTAGTATAAATAGTGTAAGTAGTGTGTTCACACTGAAAACTCAATAAAATAATAAGTGCACTTTAACTATCCGGATGATGCACTCATTCAGCTGGTAAAATGAAGTGTGTAATGATGGACACTTCACGCACTCAATGACCGCAGGTTTGCTTACGTAGCGGAAGGGGCGGAGCTATCGGACGCACATGTTAAATAACTTTATTTATTTTGGATGGTGAAAGCAAAATTCTTCTACGAGAGTGATTATAGCGCCTCCCGATGGTGAATGCGGCAATACTCATGGCAGGTATTATTTGATAATTCGGTCGTTTATTTCACTGATTTGGCGACCGTCAAACGTCATCAGGGAAACGGTTTGAATTTCCGTTTAGTAAAAAAACATTAGTGCTCCATTTGGGACGCCACTACATACATATACTATCCTGTTGAGTGTGTAAGTGCATAAGTACATAGTGTATGGGTGCATAGTGTATAGTGTGCCATTTGGGACGCAGCTATAGACTTTACTTGGACAGGCCGCCCAGGTATATATTAGTGACACATTTTTTTTTAAATATTATTATTATCTTCCTTTTTTTTTTTTGTGTATCCGCCTAATATAAATTAACAACCGCGATCAATTAAGTAGTGGAAAAGCTACTCTCCTTTACCTGTTTCATACTGCTCGTTCGGTGTACGCACAGCCAACGCACAGACTCAGTTTCATGTGCTCTGTAGACCCACAGAGACCAGCACCTTTTTGCGTCCGACCCGCGTTTCTAAAATTCACAGAATTTTCAGTTCTGACGTCCACCATGGGAGAGAAGCTGTTCTCGCAGTGTCCGAAATAAAAGCAAGAGCCTATATTCTCTGTTCACTCATATTGGTTGAATAAATGAATGAACACTAGAAACTCATAGACCACAAGGGGGCGTATTCCCACAGTCTTGTCCAAATGTTGTGTGCAGTGGAAAGGTGGCTTAAAGGCAGACGGCTGCTTCTCACTCAGGGCTGACTATGCTAATGAGGGACAGCTTATCAATAGTGGGCGGGGCTTCCCCTCTGATGACACGTACTAAAGGAAAATGTCAATCAAAGTGTTTCCGCAATCAAGTGTGATTATAAACAGCAAAATGTTCTTATTTTTACCACTGGAAGCTGGTTATATTCACAGACTGTTGCCACACAACTGTGTTTAAACCTGTTATAAAAGTGATTTGTGCATAATAGGAATCCTTTAAGTTATTAGTGCTTTTAGTGAAAATGCCTGGACCATAATTGTAGGAGTTTAAAAACTGCAGTTAGGTGTCATTTATCATATATTCAGTTACTGCCGAGGTGTGTCAAAGTTATTTTATTACATTTACGACTTCCTATTCTCCATTCATTAATTTTTAACAGCACAGGCACCTAACAGTCCCAACAATATATGCAACTTTACTTTAACCCTTTATCAGGTGGAGAACCATATATGCTAACTTCATTGACATTGGTTACAATATAATTTTTAATATACAGTCATAAATGTTCACAGGTCTTGTAATAATCTATAGTAGCACTCCTGGGATTGTTAAATGAGCATTTCAGTGAGTGCCCTTTAAAGGGTTAGACGCATAAATAAACACATTTGAAAGCAAAAGTTTGTTTATTCTTTGCTATTTTGCGAGCTGATTAATAACAACTTCGTCTTTACAAAATGGCCTGTCTGCATTCTGTGGATAAAGAAGAGGCAGCTAGCGTGAAGCAGAGCCAAGCTTAGAGACACACTGAGCTCTTCAAACATTTACTGCAGTCTAACCGGAGCTCCGCACCTCGCTGTGACGTCTTCAGGGGAACGCTACAGTACAGCGGCTTATTCTGTCCATGCCGTAACACACTGACAATACCAGAACATCATTTGGAATATTTGATAAACAATATTTGATAGCATTTGGAATATAAATAAACAAGAGCTAATCACACTGATTTTGACAGTGGACACAAAACCAGTCCTATCCCAGATAGCATACCAATGTGGGCCACTTTTAGTTATGCAGCACTGGTGGCCTTCCTTAGGCCCAGACAAAATGAATGTGAGCCTGAAGTGGCCCACCTGTGCAATGGCAAAGGGGAGCCAAAGATTTAAATTCATTTATGGGCCATTTAAGGCAAAGATTTGGCACTTATGGCAAAATGTAATCTGCATGTGAGCCTAATGTGGCCCATGTGGAAAATGATCAATTTGGCCCAAATGATGGAGGACAAATGTGGGCCACAGTTGGCAAAAATGTGGCATAGTCATTTAAGGGTGATCTGGGTCTAAACCTAAAGTGGCTCACATGTGTAAGTGCAAATGTGGCCCAGTTATCATAAGACATATGTGGGCCACTTTTGGCAAATATTCGGCACAGTACGCTCTGGCTAATGCAGCCTTTAGCCTATAGTGGCTCGAAGAAGATATGACAAATGTGGCCCAGTTATCTTAAAACATATGTGGGCCACTTTTGGTGATTATTCGGCATAGTAAGCTATGGCTAATGTGAATTTGAGCCTATAGTATTTATACAGAAATGCATGCTGGGATTTTTGTACTTTGCCAAACCCAGCAAGTGTAAGGTGTAGGCCAGATCTGAGCCCAAATTTGCTTTTATTCTGGCCCAGATCTGGCCTACACCTTACACTTGCTGGTTGTGGCAAAGTACAAAAATCCCACCATGCATTGTGATATGAACACATTCTTTAGCTTATTGATGCTCCAGTTTTCATTATTTGCTGTTGATTCTGCTGTTTATGATGACGTTGTTGATTTTGGGTCAGTTGTGGTTCATTTGGTTGAATTCTGGCTGATATGTGGTATTGATTTGGCTTATTTGTGGCCCAGATCTGACAAACAGGAGCGGACCGCCCAAGTGCCATCATTCCATGTGGTATGTGGGCCGGATGTAAGTGTCTGGTGTGGGCCGGATATGAGCCACATGAATTTTGCTAGCTGGGTAGGCCTACATGACAACTTTCTAGTGCCTTACAATAGGCTAATTTCATGGCTTAGTTGGCTTATAAACACAGAATATAGCGCGCACACAAGATCAAATTTAAATCGGTACCAGCTGGCCAATACCCAATCCAGCAAAAATGTGTGCTATCGAACCGATATCTAATCCAAGTATCGGGATCGGTGCATCCCTATTACATAGTCAATTTGTGTTGGGACAACATGAAAGAATTAGGTTAACTTATTCGTTTGTACACATTTAAGTAGGTTAAACAGAAAACAATTAAGTTGTCCCCTCGAGACTCAATTTTTGACATGATATTTCCTGAGGTTATAATGCAGAAACATGCATGTTGTCTCATAAATGTGTGAACCTCTCAGACTAGAAACATGCTTGACATGTAAATATATTTGACGAGTACAGGTGAGAGTAGTCTGTCAGTGGCGGATAAACATCTGCTCTGCTCTGCTCTGAAAACTCCAAGTAAACAGTCCTTGATGGACACATATCTATGCACCTTTCACGCATCATTTAACACCTTTAGATGCTCCTGACAGGAGTTAAAATATCATAGATCATTTTAAGCCAAAATAAACAGCTTCGTTACACTAGACCTTCTAGTTAACGCAACACACATAATGTTTTTATTAGTACACAATACATAGCCGGCAGCTAGCTCTCTGCAACTCTCACATGGTCGCTCACTGAAGCTAAGCAGGGCTGTGCCCGGTCAGTACCTGGATGGGAGACCACATGGGAAAGCTGGGTTGCTGCTGGAAGTGGTGTTAGTGAGGCCAGCAGGGGGCGCTCAACGCCCTAATGCCCCAGTATAGTGACGGGGACTCTATACTGCTCAGTGAGCGCCGTCTTTTGGATGAGAAGTTAAACCGAGGTCCCGACTCTCTGTGGTCGTTAAAATCTGCCCACTGGCACTGCCCTCCTAACCCTCCCCATGTCATGATTGGCATATCATCACTCTGTCTCCTCTCCACCAATCAGCTGGTGTGTGGTGTGCGGTCCGGCGTCGCGTCATCCAGGTGGATGCTGCACACTGGTGGTGGATGAGGAGATTCCCCCCCCCATTGTGTAAAGTGCTTTAAGTGCCCAGAAAAGCACTATATAAATGTAACAAATTATTTTTATAACGGTGTGCTTCTTGCTGTTTGCCCTGCCCCACAGTAGGCACGGGATGACAACCAGTTTCAAGGTTTGCAGAAGTTTGGAAAAGTCAAAATAATCTGTTATATATCTGTGGCATATATTTGTTTATTTTTTGTTTTTTTACACGTTGTCAAAGACTTTTTTTAAGGGAACAGTATCTCCACCAGCAACAAACTATCCACATTAAAAGCTACTGGTCAGCCCTCGATTCAGCAAACATCTGAAAAACATATCAATTATCCCCAACAGTACGGATCTGGTCTCCCTTATCTGACCCACTAGCTTCAGATTTTGGAGTATCTTCTAATGTTTTGATGAGTTGATTCAGGTGTGTTTGATTAGGAAGTGGTTAAAAAATGCGTACAGCTGGTGTGCCTTCAGGAACAAGGTTGGGAAACATTGCTATAGACATGGTGTGTATATTGACAATAAGCTGGACTGGTCCAAGAACTCTCTGGTCACATATAAGAAGGGTCAAAGTAGGCTGTATTTCCTACGTAAACTCCGATCTTTTAGAGTCTGCAACACCATGTTGCGTATGTTCTGTGAGTCTGTAGTGGCCAGTGCCATTTTCTATGCTGTGGTGTGCTGGGATGGTAGTGTAAAAGTGGTAGATATGAAGAGATTTAACAAATTGATTAGGAAAGCTGGCTCTGTGGTGGGTGAGGAATTGGACAATATGGAAACTGTGGCTGAAAGGAGAACATTGTGCAGACTTCGGTCAATTATGTACAATGTAGATCATCCTCTTCATAATGTGGTTGACGAGCTGAGAAGTACCTTTAGTCACAGACTTACCAGCTTAAAGTGTTCCACTGAACGCCACAGAAAATCCTTCCTTCCCACTTCATAACGTCTCCCTCAGTCACTTACCCTTACAGTAATCTATGCAATACCTTGCTGCTCGTGCCGTATATTTACTTATTACGGGTTTTAGTGTGTGGAAGTTTGTGCATTATGTTTTATGATGTGCAATAGTCTACTAGGTGCAATATTTGTACGTTTTTTTTTAGGTGTTAAATATTTTTAGTGCAATATTATTGTTTTTTAAATGAGTGTTGTATCACTTTATTACTTGAAATATTTTATGTGCAATTGTTTTATGTGTAATATTATTGGTTTTGGTTAATATTATTTTCATTACTTGATATATGACTTAATAGTATTAGTTACCACTGATTCTTTTAAGTGTAATATCGTATATAATAGTTTGTATATTTATGTATTGTGGCTGTTTCCTTCTATAGATTGGTTGGATTTATGTGACTTATTTCACTTATTTAATTTATTTATTCTGTCTTGTGTTTTTGTGTTTCTGTGCTTTGTGTGTTATGGCAGTCATTACGCAAGCAATTTCCTGCGGGATCAATAAAGTTTTCTAAGTCTAAGTCTAAGTCTAAGAACAGTGCAGTGGCTTACTGTACATCAACAGAAAAGATCTCCAAAGATGCCTTTTCAAGTGCTTTTTAAAACTAAAGAACACAGCAGAAGTCAATGACTTATTTCAATGATTTAGCCAGACATGTTTACAGCTCCACATTTTTTAAAATGCTGCCTAAAATAAAATATATTGTGTTCAATGGAAAAAAAGAACATATTTTAGAGGAGTAATCCCAATACCCTGATATAAATACCGTTATATAAATATTGCAGAGAATTTACGACTTTTTTGAAAGCAGCTGCAGGTGGTGTGATGCAATCACCTGAATATCTCTGTATGACAGCAGGAGATTGATGACGACGTCTGCTGAGAGACACTCCACGTTGTCGAGCCGCTGCTGGATGCGCCGGAGTTCTGCCGCCAGCTCTGCTCCAGTGTAAAGCTCACGCGCTTTACGAATCTCGTTCAGGACGGTCTCACGGAAGTACTGGCTGAACAAGCACACAACAAAGAAATGTTGCTGTTAGAGTTGAAATACTCTGAAAAAAACGAAATCACAGCTGGGCTATCATCAGACATCATAGACCCAATCCCAATTCTATTTTTGTACCCCTTCCTCTTGGCCCTTAAAACAGAGTGTGAGGGGGAAGGGCTTAAAAATGAACCCCTAAAAAATGGGACAGCACTACAGCACCTGCACACGTCATCATATGTCATCGTGAGCCAGGGCCGGAGTGGGACACCTTTTCAGCCCTGGAGTTTCAAGCCTCAGACCGGCCCACCTCAGTTCAGGACTGACTATATTAAAATAAGATCATTTCCAAATCAGTTTCTAATGACACTATCACGTCTTTTTTTTAAAAAAACAGCTGCTTTAGAACTTCAAATGTTCAAAAACCCTAACAGTATTATATGTTTTAACAATAAAAACGAAAAAAATAAGTTACTCTAATGAGGATCGAACCCGGATCCGCGACGTCTTAACCTAACAAGCTAACCGCTGGACCACAATAGCTGTGTTCAGAACGGAGACACAACTGAGTTTTATAATCATTAAAATAGATGAAAAGAGAAGAGTTGCGGTAAAATAATGAATAAAAAGGCTGTGGTCAAGTAAATAAATAAATTTAAAAAGTGTGACTGCTGAGAGCAAAAGATTCTGGAGCTACGGACACAGGCCCTCACGGCCAAAAAACGGACCGGCCCACCGGGAATTCTCCCGGTCCTCCCGATTAGCCAATCCGGGCCTGTCGTGAGCTCTTGCTTTATATGAGATCAGACAATCGCGACTGCTGTCGTTATTCCAGTTGTGTTATTTATCGAAAAAATATATTGCTTAAAGGGGCTAATAATATTCACCTGAAAAATGTTTTTTTTTTTTTATAAAAACTGCTTTTATTCTAGCCGAAATAAAACAAATAAGAGTTTCTCCAGAAGAAAAAATATCAGACATGCTGTGAAAATTTCTTTGCTCTGTTAAACATCATTTGGGAAGTATTTAAAAAATAAGAGAAATAATAATAAGAGAAAATTGCCTCTCTGGCTATACCACTAACCGTACTCAAAAAAATAAAAAATAAAAATACTAGTGCTTTCCTTCTTAGGGTGCTTTCACATTAGCGCTTTTGGCCCGCACCCGGGTTCGTTTGACATCATAGTACAGTACGTTTAGCTAGTGTGAACGTGTCTTCTAAACTCGGGTGCGCACCCGTGAACCGTACCTGAGTCCACCTGAAAGAGGTTGTCTGGGGTACAATTCATGCGAACTCTGGTACGGTTCACTTCTGGTGTGAATGCAATCGTACCAATTCACGGAAGTGAACCGCCAACTGTACAATAAACTATCGTTTTCATAACGTTCGTACGTATTTGTGTGTGTGTGTCACGTTTCGTACCTTGGTGACACTCGCGGGACTGAGCCAACGCAAACACAGTGATACACAGTGATGTCTGCTTGTCTCCTCCAAAAACAGCTGCTGTAGACTCTGTGTGATGTTCTGAATGTTTATAATATGTTTGCAGCATATGGACGCGAGTCGCTTTCTGTATGTCCAAAATCAAAAGCTTTAGTTAAAGCAGAATGACCGCAATAAGCGGAAGTCTTTCCATTTCGGTCACCTAGCAGCGGCCGTAAACAAAACAGCAGCTCGATGACGCAAGCGTACCGGGGTTCAGAAGGAAAAAAGACAGTATGAACACAAACCAACCGAGGAGGTGGCAGGGGGAGACAATCGAACTTGGGTACGGTCCAGGCAAATGAACCAAGTGTGAAAGCACCCTTAGACTTTACATACCTGAAACTTGCCTACAGCACTTATACATTGTTGCTCTTATAGTTGTGTAATTTGCTTCCTTGTCTTCATTTGTAAGTCGCTTTGGATAAAAGCGTCTGCTAAATGACTAAATGTAAATGTAAATAAGAGAAAGAAAACATTAAAACAGTACAAAGCAATTACTTGAGTGCAAATCATTACCTTTTTTTAAATATTTAAAAAATAAAATAAAATTCAAAGGGGGGGGGGTAATAATCCTGACTTCAACTGTATATAAAACTGCACCGTAACTCGCTTCAGTTAGACTTTGATGACTGCAGCGCTACCAGCATGTCTCAGTAAAGAAACCTGCTTGAAGTTACATCTGTTTCAGAGCTTCTAACAAGCCTTTGTGAGCAGAAAAAACGTTTTATTGATCTATATATTATCTACTTAACCTAAATGTTTCTAAACGCATGATCAATAGTGCAGTTTATTTTGTTAGACATTGAAAAAAGCTGACTCAAAGTGACTTTGCTTTGGTCTTTTCCTTACCACGTAGGCAGTTTTCGGCTAGAATTACCTTCAAGGTTTCATTACACAGAAAACTGGATGCTCGAATAAAAAGTCTGACAAATGGAATAATACCAAGAGGCACGGGCCATTTTAAATATCAATGCTGCAGCTTTCAGCAGGACACTATGTGCTCATCTAGTTGTTCTTTTTAAGTTTTTTGACTTGCAGCAGGGGGATTACAGATAAATATAATCACAGCATGACATTTACTGAAGAAACTGCTTAGTTGTGGGTGATATGACCAAATATTTAACCATGAGGTGCTTTTATCTCAAGCCATTTACATAACATTCAAGCTACACATCTTATCAGTTCACTTTTTCCCTGGGAATCAAACACATGGCCACACAGTAGTGTCAGAGCCACAGATTTCATAATCTACAATGTCACTGCAACATTGCACAAACTGACTGTTAACAAGAATTACACGGCTGTCTGGAATCCTCAAATCTGTTGGGTCAGTACAAACATTCCAATGTATGTTATCTTAAGATAACAACTGCTGAATAACATTCGGGAAATGGGAGTCACTGTGACCGTCACGTTCACATTCATATGCTTACATGTGTATCTGCTCATCTGTCATGCTGCAGCTTTTGTCTGTTTTTTAATGTTTGGCTGATTATTGCTCAGGTTAATGTATAATCCGTCAGCTATTTTGGTTCTTTTGTTTCGTTTCATGTCTAGCTTTATTCTGCAATAACAACCATCCCGGATTGATTTTTTTTTTCAATTCACCTTTATTTGTATAGCGCTTTTACAATGTAGATTGTGTCAAAGCAGCTTCGCATAGAAGATTATAGTGAATTGAAACAGTGTCGGATCAGTTTTCAGAGTTTAGGTTCAGTTTAGTTCAGCTCAGTGTGGTTTAATATTCACTGCTGAGAGTCCAAACACTGAAGAGCAAATCCATCGATGCAATGTACTTCATTCCAAACGTGTGTATATGCAACTTTTACCTGATTTTAATGCTCACAAAATTCATTGTGGCAAATCTCAAATAGTTCATTTTTTATATCTTTATCAAAATATACCCAAATTACACATCAAACCTAAATGTGGACTATAAGGCATTAAATGTATTATAAACATTAAAGATGTATGCATGAATCTGTGTTTGCACTTGGTTAACAGCGGTAAAAAGTAGTAAACCAATGACCTTTATGACTAATCACAGTCATTTCTGTTGAGTACGTGAACACAATGGTCAATTAGACGTGTTTAAAGGGTACGAAACACCAAAACACATGTTTTGAGCTGTTGACAGTCGGATATGTGTCCCACACTGCTAAAAACACTATTAGGACACCTATATTTCACTAAAAAGTGTAAATTGGTTGTTTTTGCGTTATTTCAAGCAGATTCGTACTTCCGGTTTGAAACGAATTTTTGAAGCTGCGTCACGGTCATGAGATAATATCGTGTACTCCAGCCTGCAGACTGGACGTCTGTGCCAGAGTGTGTCTTATTACGTCTTACAGTGTGATGCATTAATGCATGAGTAAGGCTTGGTTCAAACCAATCAGTGTGCTCTATTGTGCAACTTCATTAATATTCATTACTGTCACAGTGTTTAGACGACAGAGACGCCACGTTGTGTTGGCAAAACAAGCGTGAAGTGTTGCTTTTATAGTTTGCTGCAGTGAAGTTTTGTTTTCATTTTCTCTCTGTGAGAGCTCAGCTGGATCACGTGTGGATTAACAGTGTACGCGACGCTCGACAACAATAACTTGCGTGTCTAAGGAGGATTATTGTTTACCTGAGAGCTGTTCTCATCTGCAAACGCTGAGATCCGGATTCGCTTGTAGTCTCCTCTTAATAAAGACGCGGCTCTAGTTGCTGGTGATTGTCCTGTCTCTACAGATTTGGTAAGTAAGCAACCAGTGCTCTTTGTTCAGTCAGTTTGTTCGTATCGAAGTTAACTATTGCACCGAGTGTAAACATGTTAGCACCAAAACCAAACTTTAACCTTGTGTAGGATTTTCACCACATATTGTGACCGGAATAACACACGCGGCTTTCTGACGCTACCTGCCGTGTGCATTTCAGTTTCCGGGAAATGCAGAGTTTTTTTTTTTCTCTCATTCGCCGTGCGGTATCAAACATTGCATGAAAAATACACGCTTAGAGCAGATCCTCGAATCAAATATCTTGTTTGTCGCGAGGGGCATGAATGAATTCTCTGAATGAAAGAGCCAAACTGCAGTTAAAGTCCACCATTAATTAATTTGGCAAACAATTCGACTACAGATGTCCATGTAAACACAGTCACTTTCTCTCCTGTGTGTGTGTTTTGACTCTGAAAGTCAGCGTGCCCAAATAGACACTCCCACACCATTTCTCTTTTCTTCCTCCGACACTCCCCCCTACACAGAGCTGGACACGCCCACTTTTCTGACTTTTTCCAAAGTAGAGGTGTGAAAACACCCTGCTGAAACGAGGGGGTTTCATGGCCAGTACGCACTCAACTTTGCTCAAATTGTACAGGGAAATTTCAGTATAGATTGATAACAAAGTAAATACTTTTAACAACACTACTGGAAAACTCTCCAGATTTTCATTATATGGCATCTCTAATAATAAGCTCTGCTCTCTGAGGAAGTAAAAAAAGTAGGCAAGACTTTATTTTGATGGTCTTTTCGAGCAATAGTAGACTGTCTGCTTAATATCTGTTGATACTGCTCCTTCAACAGACATTTAACTGACTAGAAGCAACTTTGCAAGTACATGTCCACTTACACTAATCTTAATCCTAATTTAACAGTCTACTTATAATCGAATGAGAATTAGTTGTCATGTAGATGCAATGTAACTTAAACGGATCATCAAAATAAAGCGTGACCAAAAAGATCAACAAAAATAAAAATAACATGACTGACTCAACCTTCACTTACTTACTTATAAAGAAGAAAGCATTTGCATGACCTCTTTTAGTGAGTGTGTATTAACAGTGGGACTAAACGCAGAAGAGAGGAGAGGATCTCACCAAGTGTTTGACTTGCAGCCGGTGAGCAGCTGCGTGAGTCTGTCCAGCAGAGGCATACAGATGGGCCCCAGCAGGGCCTCAAAGCTGGGCTGCATCAGTTCACTCAAACCCTTCATCAGACTGCTCTCGCAGCAGTACACCTTACTCTGAGGCGTCACCATGTACGGGATAAACGTGTAGTTAGCAGCGCAGGTCTGGATAAGAGCAAACAGAAGAAAACACTGTTAAAACCAACAGTGCATATAGACGCTGAAAATCAGACAGTAGTAAGCAGTTGGGCTGTGCAATTTATTAAAATGATCAATATGTTGCAAATGTAAATATTGCAATGAAAATCTCACAACGATTTACAGTAAATGAGCAATTTAATACAAGAGTATCTGTGTGTGCCTGCATTAGCACACCAGGCAATGTAGATCCATGTAAAAACACACATCTATAGATATGTTTACAACCAAAGATGCTAATTCAAATGTATGTGCAAAAGAATGTGTGAGTGGGGGGAGTCGGAGCAGTCACTCTGGTCACCCAGGCTTTGCAATTGTTGGGGAAATTCCAAGTTGAACCACAAAAATCCATTACGATTGGCCTAAAGGCTGATTTATACTTCAGCGTCAAACGCCGGCGTATGCTACAGCGCTGACGCATAGCCCTTCGCCGTGGCCGTCGGCGTCGCTGACGTGCACCTATCAAAAAATGTAACTACACGTCGCAACGTCGCATAGCGCAAGCTCTGTGATTGGTCGGCTTGGTAGCGCTGACGAGTCTGGGCGGGACCGAGAGCCGCGTGAATGGCGCGAGCCTGATGGAGCGATTGTTTACAAGTGTGGAGTCCCGTGAAGGAGCTCCGGATGGAAAGTTTTGTTTTGTGTTTACCTCATATTTAAAGTTGTTGCACGTCCACGTCCGCCGGTTCGTGCCTCAAAATGAGCGAGTTTGAGCCACTTGTACATCCCGGAAGTATTTAGGAAAAGCAAAACAGCAGAGAAGAAACTCGACACAGAGGAACATTTACACCTCACTACCTACTAGCGTTTCGGAAGTGTTAATGCGGACCAACAGAGACAGTGCGCAGAAGTATAAATGCACAGCTACGCGCGTTGCATGCGCCGTGGGTTACGCCGGTCACTTGACGCAGAAGTATAAACCAGGCTTAAAACAGGAGCGGACTGGGACTAAAAATCTGCCCTGGCACTGTAGCCACACCAGCCCACATTACCACACTGACACAGCCCCATCCACGGACACGCACTACCCAATTCACCTATAGCACGTGTTTGGACTTGAAAGGGAAACCAGGAGAAAACCCACGCGAACAGGCAAACTCCACACAGAAATACCAACTGACCCAGCAGAGGCTCGAACAAGCAACCTTATTGCTGTGAGGCGACAGCGCTACCCACTGCGCTGCCCCATTTCGAGACTAGTTCAGTTAATTTTATGCATTTGGCAGAATCTGATTTTAAAGCCATTGTTTTTTTTGTTTTTTTTGCTTTCTCTAAGCTTTTCGGTACCGCCTTTTCTTTTTTATGGTCCATCTCTGACAATTAGCCTGTGTTGCACTTACTGTTTGTTTGACATTCTTGCCAGATTTTGATTACCTCTGATTGGGTTGGCCCATCTCGAAACCAGCTGGTCGTTGCCGATTGGGCCAATGCTTAACATTTATTATTACTATTACTATTATCATCATAAAAAGCTGCCTACACATAAAAACAATACATATAAGAAAACAAAAAAAATAGCTGACTGGCCCACATTTAAAAAATGTACCAGCTCTTCTGGCATTTGCCAGAATTGCCAGATGGCCAGTCCGCCCCTGGGTTAAGATTGGCAAGCAAAACTCAGGACAATGCAACCTGCAGAACCTGGGAACTTAAAAAAAAAACTCCTGAGACCCAAAGAATGTTTTTTCTTTTTTTTCTGTGATTTCCTACAACCTTTGGGTTAAAAAAATATATATAATTTAGTTTTTACATTTTGTTTTTATTTTTAATTTTACAGCATGTGCACTGTAGTTGACCACAGGACCATTTTAGTTCGAAAACTCAGACTCTCAGCAACTCAGACAACAAAACTGTACAGGATATGGCTGTAAAGGAATATTAATCTTTGTATAGGTTTTACTAAACGACAGGCATTTAATATCGTTTAAAAACTATATATGTTTATTTGTAAATTAAAATGTAAGATGTAAAGTTTATTTTGTAAGCTAGTTATTTTTTGAAAAGGAAACAAATTAATTGTTTATTTTATGAGACCTGACTCATTTTCTCTTGTACATTTAGTATTTGTCTTTAATAACGGAAAACTACCTTTAACCAATTGCTCAATTAAATCATCGGGAATTATTCTAAAATATTTGATAGCTACAGAGCTGTACAATTTACAAATATATGAAGTGTTTTGATGACAAAAACCTCTAAATGCCATCTGAAATTTTCTTCTAAATTGAGCATTTTATCATGCTCCTGTGTAAATGTTCAGTATTTTCACTTTTATGGCAAAGAATAAGTCACTTTCCTGGTCTTTAAAGTGAAATATCTCAACATAAACAAAGGGGAATGAGAATAATGTCCATTTTGGATGGAAAATTCAGACAGCAATTAAGAGGTTTCTGCAGATGAACTCTTCATATGTTCTTTACATCTTATTTGACAGCCGTTTAGGTTCCTGGTCTCACTGTATAGTACATTTCAGAAGCTATCAGAATATCACAAACTCCCAAAAATTATAATCCTTAAAACTGCACATCTCCCAACATAACCAAACCCTAAGAATGGTCAAAGAGAAATACCTTTCAGGTCTGCATTCAATAATAAACGAGTAACAGCACAAAATGAAGAAAAGAGGCAAATGTTTTGGAAAAGAACAGCAATTGAGCAGAGAGTGAGTGAAGACACTTACCATATTCTTCTGACAAATCAAATCCTGTAAATGAAAAACATCAGACAAGACTGAGTTCAGGTGTGACCACTTCTGACAGGATTCATTCTTTTAAATTTAAATTCTTTTATAATCAGACTTGATCAAAACAGTCTGTAGAAACACTTTGATTGACATTCTCCCTTTGTATGTGTCATCAGAGGGGGAAAGCGCCGCCCACTAGTAACCATTTTTTCCTCATTAGCATAGTCTTGTTTTTAAATCTGTCACAATGCTGATATTTGTAGCTCCGCCTTCTTTTGAAAAGAGCACAATCAAATTTGAATTTAAAGCGACAGTCACCAAAACGCCACAATTAGGATCAAAGCCTAAAAGAGGCCGTTTCAAAGAGTTTTGGAAAAAATGATGTGTGGGGTATTTTAAGCTGAAACTTTACACACACACTCTAGGGACATCAGAGGGTTATTTTACATAACAGGTCCCCTTTTAAACAATCACATTCATGTTTATTTACATGATATTAGAAACACTAAACATGTTCAGTTTCTATATGCATTGGTGTTATTTTTCAGGGTACCCCAGGATCCTCCAAATAAAAATTCAAGGCTTTTTAAGACCTTTTGAATACCATTTCAAATTAAATTCAATGCCAACGCCGTACACATTCTGACAGAAGTATGAATGGAAAAGGGTCAAATCTGTAAAGTTTGAACCCTAAAAACAAAACAATTATGTATCAGTGGACTACTTGAATTAAATAAAACATTTTATCTAAATTATCAGTTATATTTAATACATACGCAACAATGTGGTCGTCTAGCCAGTAGCAAATATGAAGATCCAACTGATGGTCAAACATGACCACAAACCCGCTGGCCTTATTGACCTGGGTAGTCAGTTCTTTGGTTATGAAAGAAGACAATCCCAATTTAGTAGTATATGCAGTACTGTGGCTTCCACACAAGAATGTAACTGCAACCTCAGAGTCAGGAAACATGGTTTTGAAAACCTCTGTAATGTTCTCATTCGATGTGTAAGAGTGGTGTTGAGCCACAGTAAGATAGGATGTTCCTTGGCTGTGCTGGCAATGCTTCAAATGTAGAAATTTCTTTATTACTGATGGAAAAAGAAACGAAATCCAAGACTTTGTATAATAATTCAAGACTATTAAAACCTTAATTTGAGATGATCAAAGTTAATACTTTTTCAATGCTTTTAAGACCCCGTGGGTACTCTGATTTTTGCATAACTGAGTACTGTAACTGTTGTATTGTAACAGCATTCTTCAAAATATCTTCTTTTGTGTTAAAGAAAAAAAATTCAAACTGGTTTGGAAAAAGTCAAGGTTGATGAAAATAATGACAGAATATTTTTTTTTGGCTGAACTGTCCCTTTAAGGGCCCTATCATACACCCAGCGTAGTGTGCGCAAGGCGCGGCGCAATAGTCTTTTGGTAGTTTCAGCTTGGCGCAAAAGTCGTTTTGAGGCGTTGCGTTACGCTGTTTAAATAGCAAATGCATTAGCGCTCATAAAAAGGAAAGCGGACCGCTGGCGCGTTGCTAGTTTGAGAAATTATATTAGATTTTTCATTAGACCAAAACTAACCCGGTCTAAACTCCAGCGCAGAGTTGCACCTCGCTTACACACTGCTTAATACACACAAGAGAGCAATAGGCAAATATCTTTACATATGAAAAATGTTAAATATTAAGGATATATATATAGGATATAATAAGAATAGATATAGAATATAAATATAAAGCATTAAAATATTACAAAAACATATTATTTTCCAGCCTACATAAATATGAAAAATCACTGCTTTTATGTCTTCTTCATCTCGGGAGGCTTTTTCAGTTCATTCATAACAATTTGCTTTTGTATAATGTTATTATTATCAGCAGTATTATTTATTATATCCATATTTATATTTGTTTTATTAAAAACAAGCTTAGATTTGCCCACCTGCGGGTTTTAGACCATATGGGGCACAGCATGTGTTTTAGGATATAACTCAGGTTTTTGAGCACACTTCGCTATTATTGTTCATTTATTCGTTTGCTGGAAATTAGAACTGAATTTAGAAATAGTTTTGAAATGAATATTTGCGCTTAACAAACAAAAGTATTTATTTATAGACTAATTGATGTCTGTGCGTAAAGGTTTCCCTATCCAAGAGCGAAAGTGAAAGTAGATCCATTATCTCTCATTCTCATGCAGTAGATGCTCTGTTTAACAGTTTTCTGTTTTTTTCTGTTTGCTAGTGAAATGCTCATTTTTTCCACTCAGACTTACTTTGCGTCCTGTAAATAGTGAATGCGCTCTTGGCGCGACGCAGCTGGCTCTTAAAGGTAATGGGAGATTAGACTCTAATTGTTTTATTCTCAAAACACACCTATAACTCATTAAGAAAATAAACTCAACCCTTTTAGACCATGCGCCACGGCACAAAGCGGATTTTCCCGTCCTTAAATTAGCAAAAACGCGTTCTGACCTGAAAGCGTTTGCGCCCTACGTTTTGCGCATGGACCGTCAAAATAGAGCCCAAAGAGTTTAAATGTTTAAAAAACATTTCTTCCTATTTATTTTTTATTTAACAAAGGTAATTCTGCTGTTTATGTAACATTTATATGCCTGCATAGATTTTTATTTAAGTTCATTTGAATATATTATATTTTGTGTAGTTTTGGTTTCAGTTTAATATAAGAGTGCTGCTTTGTAGTCTGCAGTGCTCAACTTGACCTTCCACTTCCAGTGACTATAACAGAGCGAAGCAATGACTGTGGCTTTTAACACCTTTCTCAACACATTTAATTGAACTGTTAAAAGCACAATGCACCTATTTTGACGTATGAACATTTCTTCCTAACATACTACTGTTGAAAGGTTTATCAGCACAGTGTTTCCTGAAGTGTAGTGGTGTGCTTCCTGAAATGCTATCAAGTAAAATAAAGAATATACAATGTGTGTATGAATTATGCACAAAGCTATTTTAAACATCTGTGTGCATTTGCCAAGCTCCATCTTGGTGCTGTCACAATACTGCAATTTCTAACTTCGATACGATACCTTGAAAAATATCGATATTTGATACCATGGGGAACAAATTCCACAACATTAAAAGAATGTGAATGAAGTAAAAAGGGGGAAACGCTAGCTAAAACATATAATGCTTACATCAGCAGCCCTCAAATCTAAAGGCTAATAAGTTCTAAAATAAATGTGCAAACTCATGTTATTTTCTGATTAACACAAAAGTGTTAAAAACATAGTATTATTATGACGTATTCATCTCTCTGCTGGTGAGAACAGAGAGTGCGAGAGAGCAAAACCAGTATTGATACTAACCAAAAGCAAGATTGCATCACTTTAAATACTTCAGTATCCTCCTCTAAATTTCTGCCTGGCAACAAGCTCACTGCATTAAAGAGTTCTTCTAAACATATCTGACATTATGTAATTCACTCCCCGCTCGCCTGGCGTAATTCCATTTCGTAATGTAAAGCAATAATAGAGGTGTTTGACCCAGCCAGGAGGATCTCCATGACAATAATGCCTGCCTACAATACATTTTACAGGAGATCACTGTGATTAAAGTGATGCGCTGCAAACTATTATGCAACTAGTATTAATAGTAAGCATCAATCCTACAGCAGCGTGAGCAGAGATTTGCTCACTAGATTACAAGCATTTCTCCAACGGACTAAATTCAACATTTAATTAAAATGTTTATACATTTAAAATAATTAAATTGATAAAATTCTTGTTCAAATTAAGCATTCAAGGCTATGCTAAACATTTTGTCCAGTGCAAATGTTGATTTGATCTAATTAATGTCTTGATATTTATTAAATTGTATGCTTTTTATGAACTATTCAATTATATTTATTGAATTATATGCCCCATGAATTAAGTATTTAAGTCAGTTGGCGTTTCTGTGTGGAGTTTGCATGTTCTCCCTGCGTTCGCGTGGGTTTCCTCCGGGTGCTCCGGTTTCCCCCACAGTCCAAAGACATGCGGTACAGGTGAATTGGGTAGGCTAAATTGTCCATAGTGTATGAGTGTGTGTGTGTGTGTGTGTGTGTGTGTGTGTGTGTGTGTGTGTGTGTGTGTATGTGTGTGCGGATGTTTCCCAGAGATTGGTTGCAGCTGGAAGGGCATCCGCTGCGTAAAAACTTGCTGGATAAGTTGATGGTTCATTCCACTGTGGCAACCCCGGATTAATAAAGAAACTAAGCCGACAAGAAAATGAATGAATGAATAAATGAATATTGACAATATTCTTGACAATTTTCTTGTTCAAATTAAGCATTCAAGGCTGTGCTAAATATTTTGTGCAGTGCATTTGTTGATTTGATCTAATTAATATGTTAATATTTATTAAAATGTATGCTTTTTATAACTTATTAAATTATATTTATTGAATTATATGAATAAAACCCCATGAATTAAATTAAGTATTTGCCCTTCAAGGCTTTAAAAGAAAACAGACAATGAGAAAATGAGTTTAATAAACACTGAAAAGAGTTTTACTTACCATACATACACAAATAAAAATATTTCACGTTAAATATCTACATTTTTAAAGATTTGTTTCTTTTTCAACAATGTAAAACATAATATGTCAGTTCAATATCAAAACAATGCTTCTACATCATCACATTTACACACGTCTCAATTTTGTGTGGTGCGGCATTATTTAGCCGGCTCTGAATTTGTGCTCTTTCTGGTCTGTCCTGCTGTCAATGGAGCAGTCCAGCGAGATGTCAAAAAAAGCTGATCCTGATTGGTCCTCGTGCATGCATTAAAAATGCTGATTGGCTCACAAAAAGAAACTTACAGAGCCAAGCTAGAGTTGGTCTTTGTATAAACCGTTTTTGTTTTTTTTAAATAAAAAGTCTTAAAATGTAAACAACTTATAAAACAAACATCCCATAATGTAAATAAGTCGTCATTTAATAAGAATATGCCAATAACTCAATTTTGACAAAAATGTCAGATAGAACCTTATGGGCTCTATTTTGATGGTCCATGCGCAGAGCGCAAAACGCAGGACGCAAACGCTTTCAGGGCGTTTCAGAACGCATTTTTGCTAATTAAAGGACGGAAAAATCCGCTTTGCGCCGTGGTGCATGGTCTAAAAGGATTGAGATGAAGAAGACATAAAAGCAGTGGTTTTTCATATTTATGTAGGCTAGAAAATAAAATGTTTTGTAATATTTAAATCCTTTATATTTATATCCTTTATCTATTCTTATTATATTATATATATATATATATATATATATATATATATATATATATATATATATATATATATATATATATATATCCTTAATATTACAATTTTTTATATGTAAAGATATTTGCCTATTGCTCTCTTGTGCGTATTAAGCAGTGTGTAAGCGAGGCGCAATAATTCTGACTTCAACTGTACAGTATGTACAGCGGCTAACAAAGCAGTTTTTAAATGTACATTTTTCAATCCAAATTTTAGATTTTTAGGATTTTATAAGACAAATAGAACTGGAAATCATGTGATTTTTTTCCCTTGCTCTGTTATACAACTATAGAAACCTAAAATTCAAGATGCATTTGGCCAAAAACTTGGATTAGATGAGGTTCTTGGTGAGCACTACATTCTCTTCATCATGTCTTTTATGTACTTATTTGTGTGTATTTGTCATTTCAAAGTTTTCCTGACTTAAATTTGGTATAACAGTAATAACAAAAATATAGTTAAAGGGAAAGTTCACCCAAAAATGAAAATGTCCTGTTAGTTGAATCGCGCACAGGTCATCCAAGATGATGTGACTTTCTTTCTGCAGGAAAACATTTAATATTTCAATCCAATGATCTAATGATTCATCTAATGGCAGGGACTCCTTTGTATGTGTTTATTTTTCATCTAAAAACCATTAAACCGCCTATGTAAGAATCCCCAAGGAGCATGGATTCAGTTCAAAATCTTCTTGAATGTTCTACTGAAAAGAAAAGCCACCTCCATCTTGGATGACCTGCAATTTAACAGGACATTTTCATTTCACATCTCTACAATGTTTTTAATCTTCAGTCTGGTAGACTATCAAAGATAAGAGGCCTTTAGTTGAACCTGTTGTGTAGCAGCTCCTGAATTTAGTGATGCTGAAATAAAAGAGCATCTGACCTGGAGAGACTGCAGCGAGTCCGAGTTGTGATCACAGTAAAGGATGATGTTGTTGACCATGCAGAAACTCTCTCTCACACCCAAATGATAGAAGAGGGAGGGCTGCCGAAATGCATCCGTCAATTCAACCACTGCAATATCTGTGAACAGAGATAGAGGTCACATCTTTATTACATGCTTTTAAAATGATATATGAAGAGGTGACAACACCAAAGCTCCAAAAATATCTCATTTATTTACTAATAAAAACTATCCCAGCATTTCAAGCACACCGGCTATTTCTAAAAAAAAAAAAAAGTGAAATGTTTTTACCCAGACCTGACACACAGATAGATATACAGAAAGATGAACAGATAGATGTGCAGATAGTGTTTGTTTGCGTGGTTTATTTTCAATCGGGCCTGTCCCTACAGTTGAGTTCAGTGCATTTAAATATCAGCAGCAGGAAGTCAGTTCCTCCGTCTGCATGCATCTGTGTCTGAGCTGTTGTTTCAGTTAACCCAAAGGAAACAGACACAACACAGAGACTGAGCAAAGCAGCATACATCCCTGAGCACAAGGCCAGGTGAAAAAGTGTATGAACGCCCCGGAATCTGATCTCTTTGCCATTTCTAGCTCTAATGTACCTTAACCAGGGTTTCTGCAGACATCATAATGTCAGATTTAAGACTTTTTAAGACCTTTTAAGACCATTAAGTATTAATTTCAAGACCTACAGTTGAAGTCAGAATTATTAGCCCCCTTCAATTTTTTTTCTTCTTTTTTAAATATTTTCCTAATGATGTTTAACAGAGCAAGGAAATTTTCACAGTATGTCTGATAATATTTTTTCTTCTGGAGAAAGTCTTATTTGTTTTATTTCGGCTAGAAAAAACAGTTTTAAATTTTTTAAACACAATTTTAGGGACTAAATTATTATCCCCTTTAAGCAATATTTTTTCTCGATAATCTACAAAACAAACCACTGTTATACAATAACTTGCCTAATTACCCTAACCTGCCTAGTTAACCTAATTAACCTAGTTAAACCTTTAAATGTCACTTTAAGCTGTATAGAAGTGTCTTGAAAAATATCTAGTAAAATATTATTTAATGACATCATGGCAAAGATAAAATAAATCAGTTATTAGAGATGAGTTATTAAAACTATTATGTTTAGAAATATGTTAAAAAAATTTGCTCTCCGTTAAACAGAAATTCGGGAAAAAATAAACAAGCGGTCTAAAAATTCAGGGGGGCTAATAATTCTGACTTCAACTGTATATCACAATATCAAAAACACACATACGCATAAAGAGAAAATGCAAAAATCAGAAAATTAGTAGCTAAATGTATTTATTCAAATTGAACAGTGCTGAAAAGACACTGTAAAAAATGTCCGTGATTTTAACAGTAAAAGTCTGTACAATCTACAGTGAATACCTGTTAAATGATTTACAGCTCATTTCTGTACAAAATACGGAAAATAACTGTGACAGATCTAACCTAACTGTTTTCGAGAAACTAATCAGAGTGTCTGAAATCTCTCTATACACCCTCATTCAGTGGTCCGTAAATTAAGCTGCGGTCACACTGGGCTTTTCCTCCCATAGACTTCCATTCATACGCACGCGAATGCGTCAGACCGGAAACGCATGCGAAACCGGTCATGCGTCAAGTTTCGCAAGTTGGTGAACTCTGACCTGCGAAATCGCATCACTTGACTGCGTGAGAACAGTCGAGGATCAAAACATGTCATCTCTGGATAGAAATTGAAAACATGGAGCAATCGCTCGCTTTTTTAAATGTATAATAAGCTTGTTTAATCCTGCCCCTTTTCGCAGCGCCGCATAACAGAATATCGCATGCTCAAACTCTAGTGTGACCGTAGCTTAAGTCAACTAGTTTAGTCCACTAGACAGAGTGAATGACCACAATGACTGCATGATGAACACCTGCTGTTAACAAGCACAATCACTGAAGGAAAGAACAAGAAATAAATCTACAGGCACTACAGACATTTTTATTGAAAATATTTTATTTGACCTCACCATCATGGAGATCAGAGGCTGCTTTAGTTGAGCTCTTGAACCTTTACGTTTCTATCTTAATGTTTCTCTGGCTGTTATAACTGTGTTTCTGAAACTCTTAATAGCAAGAAAGGCAATGACAAAATATACTGTGTGAACCTAATCGTTACGGATATCACTTCTAGTATTTTATAAGTTAAAACATAGAAAATACTTTTATTTGATATTGTTTGGGATATGTTACAGCTTCCCATGAAGATTCAACAAACAAATATAAAGGAATTAATAAGAAATTAATTTAATTATATTCATGGGCAAAACCTTGAGATCTCCAGCTGCACATCATGACACATCAAGAATCAGGATGTGAACCTCAACCATGGTTGCCAAAAAAAGCTGCTTAATTCATTCATGCTGCAATGCATGCTGGGTTCCAGCATAGTACAACAATCCCAGCATGCATTGCAGCATGAATATATTATGCAGCTTAAAGTTCTTACAATCTTCTTTTCCTTTATTTTATGTTGTTTTTGGTAGGTAATATTTCAGTAGATTGTTTTGTTTTGTTCTAAGTTGTTTTTTTATTAGATTTTTATTTATTGTTTGTCACCATTATTGAGATTCAAAGACTATTTGTTGATGTCTGTGGCTGTGCGTTTTTAAGTTCTACCAGAGATCAAACATTCTCGTTGTGAATGGTGCACTTAGCCCTATTAAACAGTCATTGGCTGCTGTGGATCAAGTGGTTTCATTCACATCTGATATTCATTTCTTACTTAAAACTAACAAGATATTCAATGAGTGCAGGTGAGGGTGGTTTCAATATCATAGTTAATCTTATCATAATGTAATGATAAAAAAAAACAATCTGCATTAGTTGTGCCACTTTGCTGTCATTGCCTCATGGTCTCTTAAAGCTTCCACAGGATGTACACTTCAGACTTTCACCTAATAAATACTCTGAATGTGGACAGGCTCTACTTTTTTTTTTACCCATTGTGTATTGTTTGTGTGCAGTCTCTGTAAACCCTGTTGATGGTACACCACAAGCCAAACTGCTCAACCAGCGCAAATCTAAATCACCGCATGGCTTTTCACATACAAATAACAAAAAGAGACTTCATTACACAGGAGGGGATTTCATGCTTCCTTGTAATCAGATACAAAACAACCCTTTGATAAGACTGCATTCCACTACAAACTCTCCTTCAAAAACTCCCAGAGTCCAGAAGTACAAAAGCTCTCCTACTGATAAAACAGGTTTAAACCTTGCAAAAATGCTAAAAGTATTCAAAACATCCCATGTTTGATCTATGGATAAAACCTTCAGGCACAACTGTATTGAAAATGCAGTCATCAAGACAAACTACTGCAGAAAAGCAATATATAAATAGTAGAACAATAACAAAAGCACATCATTTTGCAGAATGTCTTTTTAAACGTGCCATTTTTGTTATGCGTATAATTTATTCATTCATTTTCTTTTCGGCTTAGTACTTTTATTAAGCCAGGGTCGCCACAGTGCAATGAACCGACAACTTAACCAGTACATTTTTACGCAGTGGATGCCCTTCCAGCCACAACCCATCTCTGAGAAACATCCACACACACACTCATTCACACTCATACACCACGGACAATTTAGCCTACCCAATTCACCTGTACCGCATGTCTTTGGACTGTGGGGGAAACCGGAGAACCCGGAGGAAACCCACGCAAACGCAGGGAGAACATGCAAACTCCACACAGAAACGCTAACTGACCCAGCCAAGGCTCGAACCAGCGACCTTCTTGCTGTGAGGCGACAGCACTACCTACTGCACTACTGCGTCACAGGTTATGGTTATAATACTTAAAATGATTTCAATCTAAATCTGAGCATTTATAAACACTCACTCACTATCATTTGGCTTAGTGCCTGATTTATCAGGGGTCATCACAGCGGAATGAACCATCAATTACTCTTTCATATGTCTTATTCAGTGGAGGCCCTTTCACTTTTCCCAACACTGGGAAACATCTACAATGACAAATTATTCTAGAGCGTTGCAGCCAAATACTGATAACATGATTACATTGAGTCATTTGTCCGAAGAGACTTACAATTGAAGAGGCATTCAGCAATACAAGAAGAGGAGGCAATGCACACAAGACGTGCTAATTATATAAAGGAACTGTTAAGAGAATTAAGTGCTAGAGTTGGGGGTTAGAATGAGAAGAGTGTTTCTACAGGTGGTTTGTCAAGCCCACTCACCCGTGTGAAACTTGCTTCATAAATGCACAATGCCTTTATTGATTTGTTTTTTGTGATCTTGAGTGACTGTAAGAAAGTGTCTGGTGAAAATGTTCAAAACTGGTGCAAGTGTTGGTTAAAATGTCAGAGATAAAAGAGTGTCTTACACATTGCCTAAGATGCGGCTCACACATTGCCTAAAACACGGGGTCACGTGACTCCACACACAGCAGGGGAAGTAATTGGAAAAATTTAAATTCTGAATGTCAATTCTGATTACTTTTCGAATAACCGCCCTGCCCTAGCTCACATTTTAGAGTGAGGGATGTTTGAATGTGTGCATTACTTATAAACACACACTATTCACCATCTATGAATATTTAATGAACATCAACACTAAACAACTGAAATGAAAACACAAATTGTCTAATATGCGGCTCTCCGCGCCACCCATCCTCGTCACCTCTATCAATTCAGCCAATCACAAAGCTTGTGTTACATGTTGTCGTGACGTGTGCATAGATTTTTCTGTAAATAATTTTTTGTACATAAAATCTGAATAGCGTGGTCATGTGACTGCACAAACAGAAGGGAAAGTAATTGGAAAAAATTGACCAAGAAAAATTTGATCGATTATTGGTTCTGAATGTCAATATTGATTGATTAATCCCCCAGCATATATATTTTTTGCTAGTCTACAGAACAAACCATCGTTATACAATAACTTGCCTAATTACCCTAACCTGCCTAGTTACCCTAATTAACCTAGTTAAGCCTTTAAATGTCACTTTAATCTGAATATTAGTATCTTAAAAATATTTAGTCAAATATTATTTACTGTCATCATGGCAAAGATAAAATAAATCAGTTAATAGAAATGAGTTAAAACTATTATGTTTATAAATGTGCTGAAAAAAATCTCCGTTCAACAGAAATTGGAGAAGAAAAAAAGTGGGGGGGGGCGAATAATTCTAACTTCAACTATACATCTCTCAAACAAAGCAAAGTAGACATGCTTGTAGACCCTCTTTCAGGAACAGTTTGTGTTTTGATACTTATTTTAGTTATTTATTTAGTTTACATTGTTAGAAATTATTTGTTTTATGCAACAGCAAAGCATGGCTGTTTGCTTTCAGAAGTTGAAGTGAGGCTTTCTTTTCCATTAAATAACATGACTTTTTTTTTAAATATTGTATTGCATGTTGCATTATTTACAATGCTATCAGGGCCCAACAGAATCTGAGAATATTTTGTACTTTTTCTGTGTACAATTTTGTAAAACAATATGCCGATTTAAGTGGAATGATTAGTGAAGCATAGTAACTAGAACATTAAAACATTAAATAAAAAAATAAAAATCCTTTATTTTAATTTTACAATGCAAAACAGATCCACTTGTTTGGTAAACAAATCAAGCCTCACATTCAATAATAAATAAATCATGCAAACAACTGCATATCAATCAATAAGTAAATAGGCATGGGCCGGTATAAGATTCTGACGGTATGATAACCTTGGATATAAATATCACTGTTTCACGATATTACGGTATTGAGATAGCTGCTCTAAAATATATTGCTTTTAAAAGTCTGGAGTAGAAAACAAAACCCTTTTCCCTTTTGTACACAATATATTTTAATTTGGGTATCATTTAAAATATTTTGGAGCACTAAACGTGTCAGGCTAAATAATTCAAATAAATTAATGACTTCTGCTGTCTTAATCTGTTTCAAAAACAGATTATTTTCCAATATAAAACGGCATCTTTCACTCAAAAAAATTATATGTTGGCTTTAATGAACTTTATGTCAACAGGTTCCATGTAACCGAGTTAAGTTACCTTAAAGAAAGAATATTTATTTTACTGAACTTAAGTTAGTTACATAAAGGTAATGTAATGTTGTTTAGTTCAATCAACACAACATTTACAATTTAGCTTTCATTTATTCACACTGTTAAAAAATCTGTTAAATTTACAGAAAAACAGCGGCAATGGTTGCCGGGAATTTACTGTAAAATACGAAGTTTTCTAGGACTGTTTAAATTTACAGAAAATAACCGTATTTCATCAACTACTATCCTCCACAATGGAGACCTTTTCTGCTGTAGTAAAACTGTAGTTTTAAAAAAACTAAAAAAAAAAAAAAGTAAATAAAAAATCTCTTACACATACCTTAGGAACGGTATAGCAGAAAATTTTGATGGTTTTAAAACCTTGACTTTTCCAAACCCTAAATACCTTAAACACGGTTATCATCCCATGCCTATTACTGAAACTAGATTTTAAAGTTTAAAGACAAACTTCATGGTGTCTTGAGAAAGTCTGTTGAATGTAGCTTGTTTAATTTGAGATAGAATTAGCTTATTAGCATGAATTAGCATCCGGTTAGCAATGTTACTGACATCAATATAAAAACATTTACACACCGAATTAAATAAACAGGCTTAATAAAGGGCTAAAAAATCACTTCTCCGTGTACAGATTCAGTGTGGTCGGTTGCCTTAAATTCCACACAGCCCCAGTTTAAATGCCTTTAAATGCCGGTCATTCCTCATGGAAAAGAGGTTACAGAAACTGCACTCCACCATGGATTGTGTGTATGTGGGTGAGCGATACCATCACACACCACTTCATTCTGTGAACTTTACTGGAAAACGTTCCAGGTGGAAAAGTGTCTGAATCCAAAGAAGAACAAAAGAAAGAAACCTTCCAATAAACGGCAAAACCCACATGAAATACTAGTCATTTACGGTAAATATTAGTGTGAAATGAAATTTAAAATTGCAATTTAATATTTTTCGCCCAGATACAGTACACAGTAAGTTTGCATTCAACATATTGACAAGGTCATAGTCAGGTAGCTTTAATATAAACAAAAGGAAAGCCAAAATACCACCTGATATTGACACTTAGTTCAGCAAAAATATTTCTGTATGAATCACTTTTTTTTTTTTACTTTCGTCCTTCCTCCTATGTACTACAATACACCACAATTTACTGTAGTAAAAAACTAAAGTATAATAAAGTATGTAATATAGTTTATCAGTGCACTATATTTAAACCTAAAGTATGTTGTAGTATTTATTAAAAAGAGTTGCACGCAGCACTAAAATATATACAAAATAATACAACATACACTAGTATTTGCTATAACTTATTATAGTTTTTTTTTCCATGTAGGAAGCTACGTATCCCAAACATATAACACACAATGTAAGTGACCCTGGAGCACAGAAACAGTGTTGTGTTGCATAATTATTGCAGTTTCTTTTATGCAACTAAAACTAGAATATGATGTAAAGATCATGTTCCATGAAATATAAATACACCAAAACTCAACTTTCCAGTAGAAACATGAATTGCTAAGCACTTCTCTTAGACTGCTTTAAAGGTGATGTTCTCAATATTTACATCTATTAAACACTCAAATTGCAGATTTTTAAATACTTGTATCTTGGCCAAATACTGTCCGATCTTAACCATCCTGTGCACCAATGGAAAGCCTACAGAAGATGTTTAAATCTCTTTTCTTTTTTTAAAGAAACTTATTGGACTTTACGACATGCATGACCAGTCAAATATTTAGGTCCCACTTTATATTGAGTAGTTTTAGCTAGATTATATACTTACACTGTAATTAACCATTTGTTACAATGTACTTATTGTGTAAATACATGTGTAAACATTGTACTTGTGCCTGCATGTAATTACATCTGCTAATTTCTTTACACTGTTGATCATCCCCTACACCTTAAACCTACCAAACCTGTCTCTAACCCTAAGTAACCCTTATAGTGTATAGAGAAACCCTTAGTGTTTCTCTATACACTATGAAGACAGTGAGTACATCGTATTTACTGATTTGTTTGTATGTAACTACATAGTAGTTAAGGCCACTTAATATAAAGTGGGACCCCTATTCAGTCATTAGACCTACCTGCGTTATAAAAGTGATCAAGAACTGATGTTTCGCCAAAGTCCAGCTTCCCAAAGGGCACCACATCTAGCTTACAGCCCACAATGTCGCAGGCATCCTTCAGACACTGTAGTGCCATGTTCTCCGGGCTTGAAGGCTGGCTGGTCTCGGAGTTCCTCACATAAGCCACTGTCACGGCTCGGCTCTTGCATTTCCCCGGGGTCAGCAGTGCGACCCCGTCCGAGGGCAAGCTGATCAGCCCGGGGTTGGCACTCTTACAGTTGGAGGGGTCCTGCCAGAAAGCCCCAGCACTAGAATTATTCCCAGCACTGGATTCTCCATCACTGCCTCCCATCATCACCATCATCATCTCCAGGGGCTGGCTGAGAGAGGGCACAGACAGAGAAATGGCCTCCAGATCTGAATTCATCTTTCATCAGTTGGTGAAGCGACACTCAGCAGTAGCTGCTAACGTTAATTAACCGCCACACTCCATAGCTGGCACTCGTGCCCGCACCACGACAGGCATCAAAATAGTAATGACAATGACATTACGTCATCAGATCTAACAATTTAGGATTATCGATCAATAGTTCTAGATCAAACTCAAAGAAATCCGCTCAGCAGCATAAAGAGTCCTGAACTGAAATAAAAACTCGAAACAACAGCAGCGATCAAGGACTGTTGACGGACATGCTGGTCACGACGCAAATGACTGATATCTCTCACTCCTGCAAACACACTGACGTCCTCAAACTGAAGCCTTCGCGAAACTTATTTGATAAACTTGACCCGTATTCCGGAGCGCCAGCAACTGCTAGCTTGCTAAGTACGTTAACGCGGTCGGTCCTGTTGATCGCCGCCTGCATCACACCGAGCCGTTTCCCCGCTAGACATTAACATTGGGTTTTCTCGGTCTTGTCGTTCCTGTTTATGTCACTTGTGTTTGTTGTGAAATCGCTCGCTCGCTCGCGGCTGAAGTGCGTTCATTTGGACCCTGCCCTGTTTCTATTATTATCTTCAGAACTCACGCTCGGGGGCGGAGCAACACGCTTGACTTGCGACTTGGAGGAAGCCAGCCGACCAATCCGATTAAAGGAAAAGCTTATGAATATTAAACACGTAACTTGACGTTTACTAGTTCGGCTTACTTTATTTTCATTTCATTCATTTATTTTATTTAATTTTTAATGTATAACACAGAACGTATATAGGCTTAAGTCAAAATGAACAGCTGATCATATTGTGAAACACAAATATACTCCCTGTATTTTATTCCATATTTATCTACATACATACATACATACGCATATATACATATTACAGCTGATTCCCATTTAGAAACCACACTCATGTGTTGAGGTTTTTTCATTCAAATCATCATACTGTGTGTTCTAAAAGAGGACTCGAGGTTTTTGAAAGGAACAGCGAGCGCATCAAAGAACTCCGTCACCAATACGTCCAGGTAAAGTTATGCAATACAGTTATTATTTTACTATACACAGTGTGTTTTGCAGTAAACTACTCTATAAACCGAGTTCATTACAGTTTTTTTTACAATGGATATAACAGTTTTTTCAGTATACATTTACAGTTTTTTCTAATTGTTTACACACAATTACTTGTAGGCCTACTTCAGACACAATGACTACAACATGTAATAACTGATGCACCAAACCCCTAAACCAATTCTGCTAAACTATAAGCACAATTCCTGCTTACACTCAAATTGCAGGTTTAAAACACACTTTTTTTTCAAAACACTACACACAATTCTCTACATTTTGTACAATTATCATGCAGAAAATCTCTTGTTTTCACTAGTAACACACTGTCTGTCAAAATTGTAAAGTCACTTGCCCTACTTTGCATACCAACTCAAAAAAAACCCTCAAAACTCAGAGCTCATCTGGTTTATAACTGGCTTACTGCCCACCCATGTTGTTGTTTTTTTTTTTTACAGTTTTTCTGATTGCTTACACACATTTTCTGAAAGCATGTCTCATATTGTCAGAACTCTACACACAAATCACAAAACACACACACATTGGGCAAAACTCTTCAATTCTTCTGCAAAATGAAACTCTACGTTCAAAACAATGTGATTTCTTCTCAAAATAGGTATTTTGTTTGCATATGACACACACAAACCATCTCATCAATAGACATTTATAAGATCACTTTTGAATGATTGAACACGGATGTGCTTAATGTAAAACACTATGACCACTTCTTCTTCGTTCATCATAATGACAGTGTTACACTTACTACAGACATGCATTGGCCTATAGAAGTGCATTCATTGTAAAATATTTTAGAATTTTGTTTTTATACAAAACACACAAATACCAAATATATTTTACTGTATTTTTCTCACAAAAACAGTGTACTCAGTGTTCATCCACACCAACAAAAAAGTGTGTAGTCGTGGCCGAGAGGTTAAGGCGATGGACTTGAAATCCATTGGGGTCTCCCTGCGCAGGTTCAAACCCTGCCGACTACGTTGGTTGGCGCTTCCATGACGTGGACTAGTCCTTTTAGCTCATTTCTCCCTAAAGGAAATGCTGTCCTTCTCTGCATCTCGCAAACAAGCCAGTGTCCCTTGATGTCCAGGCAGCTGCAGTGCCAAGCAGTGAGCCAGTGGTGTGCCGTGATCGTATAGTGGCCAGTACTCTGCGTTGTGGCTGCAGCAACCCTGGTTCGAATTTGGGTTACGGCGGCGTGTTCCTGCAAGACGATGCGTTGGCTGCTTTTTGCAACCTCGTGCCATCCACTGGATTCTACCCCAGGCCGTGCTGTGTCCAGTGTTGCCCACATCGAGCCAAGAAAGTCAAAGGGCTGCAGCCTTGAGTAGTCGTGGCCGAGAGGTTAAGGCGATGGACTCGAAATCCATTGGGGTCTCCCCGCCCAGGTTCGAACCCTGCCGACTACGGAGCCGCAGGCTGTTTTTGTCTTTTTCTCTCTTCGATTGGAATTGTGGCTTTCACGACGTTTGGTTGTGGGCCTGGGTGTTTAATCCCACTTTGACTAATTCGAGTCCGGCGACTAGCCACAATTTAGCTTTTTTTGTGGTACCTACAATCTGATGTTGCCTAGAGAAACATTCAATAAATCGACAGCAACATTTTGCATGGCTCCAACATTGAGGCAAAAATTGGGATTTGATTGTTTTTTACCAAGTCGCACAGTTCTATTCGGCTGTCCCTTTGCAGCACATTTTCCCCCCCGCTCCATCTGCTGCTGGAGAGTTGCATTATGCACGGCTCCTTTCAAGACTGATGCTAGCACAGTTCCAAAAGGCCCAGACGGAATGTGCTCTTGGCCATGCTGTTGGACCATGCCTTTGGTTACACCTCATGACTTCAAGGTGTTCCATGGTGCAGCTCAGCAGTGGCATGGCACAGCTTTGAAACGCCGTTTCCTGGACGACGACTGCTTCAGTTTTTATTAGAGGACGCAGTTCTGTGCTGTGATGAGAACGTGTTGTCATCTGGCAAGGGGCTTGCAGAGGCCCAACTCCGCAAACAAGCGCATGTGTGTACAAGAGCCCGGATAGCTCAGTCGGTAGAGCATCAGACTTTTAATATGAGGGTCCAGGGTTCAAGTCCCTGTTCGGGTGAGGGGCTTTCTCTTTGGCGGAGACCTCGTCATGCTTTAATATCACTCAGTGGCTGTCTTTTGGGGTGTGGCCCAACACGAGAGCTTTGAATTCAGATCGTCAGCTTGTGAGAAAAGAGTGCTCATGAAGTTAGCTGAGCGTGTCTGATTGGAGTGTTGTGCTGTCTCTGCTTCCCGGAGACTGTGCGCAAAAGCTGTGCGCAGGTTCGAACTCTGCTGACTGTATAATGTGTGTGTATATGTATGGAGTGTATCATGTGTGCATATGTATGGTCTGAATATGTTCAGAGTGTATCATGTATGGTGTGTATATGCATATAGTGCATGAAATTATCAGCTTCCAGTAGGTCGGTTGTAATGCGAGTGTAAGGTGGTAGTTAGTGTAGTTTGGATAAGACATCTTTGGACGTTGAAGATAATTATAATTTTTATTTTTTTTATAATTTTTAATTATTACACTAGATTAGAGGGCATTTTATATTACAACCCCAAATCAGAAAAAGTTGGGACAGTATAAAAACGGCAAATAAAAAAGTGATTTCTAAATTTACTTTGACTTGTATTACATTGCAGACAATAAAACAATCGTTATTTGATATATTGCTTATGATAGTTTTATCTCTAAAAATAAACAATTACATTTGTGGTTTGTGATGCACATTTCAAAAGCAGTTGGGACAGGAGCAATTTAGGGCTAGTAAATCAGGTAAATTGGTTACAATAATGATGTAAAAAAAAAAAAAAAAAAAATAAAAAAAATAATATATATATATATATATATATATATATATATATATATATATATATATATATATATATATATATATATATATATATACGAGGGGTAATCACAGGCATACCCATAAATAAATATGATTAAAGGAATAACAAATGCTAAAGTAAAAGAAGCAAAAATGTAAAAAAAAAAAAAAAAAAAAAAAAGGAAGATAAATATGGATAAGACCAAGAAAGGAATTTTAGACCGAGTTTCAGTATAAAATGATCAATGTCATTGTCTCGACACTATCCAACATGTATTGGTGTCCATGTAAACGTTACTCAGATGATTCTGCAAGCTGACAAAGACAGTGCATTCCTCTGCATTTAAGTTGATTCCATAAATGTTTCATTAAGTTTGACACGTTGGGGTGATCAGCATTGGTTGGTCCCTGAAGTGTACAATCAGACCAGTGTGGTTAGAATGACAGAACATCAACTACTGCACAAGTTAAAATTTGCTTTCCTACTTTGATTGGCCCTTTTTCAGAGAGGGACACAGTCATCTGAGAAGTTGACAAGGGGTGACAAACTTCGGTTCAGTCCAGGCAATTGAACAAAGTGTAAAAGCACCCTGAGTTCTGCATAGATAGTAGCAAGTGATATATGTAATGCTGCAATCACACTAGAGTTTGAGCATGCTAAATTCTCTCGTATGGCACTGTAAAAAGGGGCAGGATAAACAAGATGATTAAAGAAGTGAGCAATTTATCCATAATCACATTTCTGTACACTGAGGTCATGTTTTGGTCTTTGATTGGTCTTTTGCAGTCCTGTGATGCAATTTCGCAGGTTTAGTTTTTTTTTTATTTAAAAAAAAAAAAAAAAAAAAAAAAAAAACACACACATTACACCTGTACTGGTTTCTCTACACTGGCTGCCAATCCAGTTTAATTCAGTACAAAAGTACTGTTGTATGTCTAGCCCCTGAGTATTTTTCTGAGCTAATTAATATACACCAACCTGGGAGATCTCTTCACTTTAAAAATAATCTCTAATTGACAGTTCCACAATCACGCTTGTGGAGGTGATAGAGCTTTTTCAGTAGCAGCTCCAAGACTCTGGGACGATCTTTCACTCTCCTTAGGAACAGCTCCAACTTTTGAGTCTTCTCAAAGGTTACTGAATACACTTATTTTCTTTAGTTTTTAATCATGTGATGCAAGTTTGTGTTTTGTGTATATTTGGATGTGTTTTATGTACAGCACTTTGGTACTCATTGTGATTTGTTGAAAGAGCTTTAGAAATAAATGGAGTGGATCAGAGGTTAGGATTTTTCTTCCCACCCTTTCTCATACACACCCCTCACCTTATGTAATAATGATCAATAATATTAACCACCACAATACACTTACTCCTACTTTTTCTTCTATTACTTCCAATACTTAATTATATCTGACTCTTCCCTTTACCTTCCATTGTAATTTAATTAATTTATATTTTTTATATCCTACCATAAATACCAGTTTCTCTCAATAACTTCGACTGGGTGGAGTATTCTGGTCTGAACTCAGTCCTTTGTTTCCTGAATCCCCATATCCCTTAGATCATTTCCTCTCTCTGTGTGTCGTACCTGTTGCATTTTAGCATCACATGTTCTACTGACTCCTCTTCACTACAGCCTTCACACAGTCCAATTTCATACTTCTCTATCAATTTATGAGTTTTTATTAAACAAACGTCAGATGCCACAACTGACTCTCGTGTCTAACAACCTTTTGAATTTGATACAAATTCCCCCTTTTTTTTTCTCTGTCACACTTTTCTTGCCATTCTTGATTTATTCTTAGCCATATTAGACTTTTCATCTCTGCTTTACTAACCTTTATTTGCATTTTACATTAGCTTTTGTTTACACATTTTGCTATTCTATCAGCCATTTCATTTTCCTTTATCCCTTCATGACCTGGAACCCACATAAACTTCACCACCTTTCCCTTTTTTATACACTGGAGTACTCCAAACAAAATATATTGTTGACTTTGAGACAAAAAAAAAAAAAAAAAAAAAAGACTTGCAAGAGCTGAAGAGGAGTCTGAACATACCAAGACTTTGACTTGCCCCATCATTTCTACCCATCTCACTGCTACTAACAGAGCTATCAGATGTCCCTCTATTTATTCCTATATTTTCTCCCAGTATGATTACCACTAACCAGACACTCCAGTTTCTGGGTTCTTTGCTCTCTGTAAATATCTTTGTGTATCCTTTATATTTTTCCTCAACCTCTTGGTTATTCTTTCCAGATTGATGCTATGTCTTGCCTTATTATTTTCCTCTAACACATACCAGTCTACCTCTGGCTATAATAACATTCATGGAGCAGTTTCTAGAAAGATTAGCCAAAGACTAACCTGAAAAAGGGGATTTAAATACACATGACACGATTACACAAATTACCAACAGGAGATACACACAGGTGGAACTGATAATCATGAAGAAACAGCGGGAAACAGGACAAAGAAATCACATGATGCAAACAGAAAGCACATGGAACACGGCACAACAATGACATGACACAACCATAACAGATATAAGACTGTGACTGTGAAAGCTTTATTATGTGACTATTTTAAATTTTATAAGGTTTCTTTTACCTCATTGAAATTGTAATGTAGATCAAATATAATCAGTTAAATAGACTTAAGCTTTCATTTGGCTGTTAAAGCGTAAAAAGAGACGAAAGACCGTTTAAAGGCGCCATCATTAGCAGCCGGCTAGTGCAGAAATTACATTGAAAATACTGGGGTTAAATAAATTTCCATATTTTAAAGACATGGCGCCAAAAAATAGAATTTAATGCAGTGCTTCTTGTTTGGTCTGATACCCACTTTATATCGTATCAGATACGAAATCGTATGATTTTTTTTTTTTTTTGAGAAATCAGATTTCAAACGTGGCGATTTTCTATAGTATAACAATTAACTGGAGCTGAAATTAAAAGTCTGTATGCATATACATCATTAAAGTAACAAGGGGGACATTAATTCCAGGGACACACAATTATTTAAATTTATAACAAATATAAAACAAGCATACATTAACTCAAATAAACACCACATCAATTTTGGAAGCTTTTTGATAGCTTCGTTGTCTGCCTAAGGAATGTGTATTCCTCTCGCAGGCACACACACAATGACAGAAAACGAGTGCTCGACCTGAGAAAACTCGAGCTGTGTCAGGAATATCAAAACAAAACCACTCCTTAACTTCGCTCTTTTAGCGGCCCTCACAGAGCTTGATCCACAGCAGCTTCAGCAAGAAATGTGCTGGAAGACAGCGTCTGAGTGTTCACGGGAAAGCAGTTATACTAGCAGAACAGGGTCAGACTGAGTTTGTGTGAGGTGTGAACATACACGGAAGCAGCTTAAGCTCCTGTGAACGGGGCATCATTACTGTAGTGATGTTACAACGGACAGACGCAGGCTATAGCTGTAATGGCGATCTATTTCTTCTAGTTCTCCCCATTTCCATAGGGACTCGGCACAAAAGATTTGACGTGTAAAACAAAAAAACTTGCAATGCAACAGTTTACTTTTTGCTTGTCAGGAACAAAAATCAAAAAACTAACATAAGAACTATTTACACTTTTACTAAGCTTTAATATAAATATGGTTTCGAAGAACGGTCAAAAGACTGTCTACCATCAAGCCCCTTCCTTCTTTCTAAACTTTTTTCCCTGTTGCTTATGCATACATATGACGTATGGCATTATTGAACATATGAAATGTCATGTACATAATATTATATCCCAAAATATATATATTAAATGCTGTATTAAGTAGCAATAACTATGTATCTCAATACAAATAATATAATATTATAGAAAAACATTACAAATCTCTTAGTGCTCTTTATGGCTCTAACAATAGCGAATTATTCTTTTCTTTAAGAGCAATGTCTGGCAGGCATGTTGTAAAGACAGAAAGAGTGTAACCTAAAGTGCGTTGAACCCCTTTTGTGAAGCAAAAAAACTTTACATCATCAGAGTTTTATAGGGGGCAGAGTTTGGTCTGGCCCAAACTGCGACTGTCCAATGGCTGTGGCTACTGAGCGAGACCACCCGTCCCTTTTCCCTGGATGTCTACAACCACAGAAGGGAGGATCCGTTGTCATGCGTTGGAAATAATAATTCACTAAAATTATAGAAAACTTAATGAAGCCTTGTAATGAACTACTATTTGAAGAAACTGTTTTATCGAATAAACCAATGTTTTCTGAAGTCTTATAGCTCTAGTAGTTTGACACAAACATTACAGACTTTATAAAATACTGGTAATTACACACGTTACCCACGCTACAATGTTTCTATTATATGCCAAACTACAACAAATACACTTGCTTGCATACATAAAGCACACACAACTATCAGCAAGAAAACATTAAAGCAAACATACACTTTAAATGTGAAATATCCAAAATCACGCGCGACCTTTGTGCATAAACAATATTTGCGTTATCTTCTCCTGGACAGGAAAAGAAGAGGAGGCCGGACACCCGGAGGGACACAATTGTATCTTTCTTTCTTTGGGATGTAAAATTTATTGGTAAACTCATGTAAGTAGCAGATGACTAGAACTCATAGATTTTTTTGTTTTATCAAGGGGGAGAAGAATATGTATTTGAATTAACTTTAATTTATTGACTTTTTGAAAAACATTCTGTGAAAGGTGCTATATAGATAAACCTTTGCTTGCTTGTCATAATTGACTGTCAACAAAAGTAATAGGTTAAGGTTCACTACCAAATGAGCCAGCCTATACAATGCAGTAGGACACGTCTGCTGAAGTTACCACAGAAACTGGGGAAAATCCTTTCATTCAGTCTTCAAACTTGTCCACTTCAGGTCACATAAATTACTATTACATATGTAGGAAACCACACAGAAAATGTGTAAGCCACTTACAACAAATTTAGATGTTCTTGGGCTTTGGCATTTCCAGTCCATTGCTGGGCAATATTAGAAACAAAGGATATTAGGAACATATAGACATTCTATCAAGTGGTACAGGATTATTGAAATTAAGATGTGAACCAATGGAGGAAAAAAATAATCCCAAATGTTATGTTGATTGTGTGTATTGTAAAGCAATGTTTCTGCGGAGAAATCTGTGGCAGAATGTACGAAATTGTCAAAGCCATTGGTAGATTGGGAACAGCCAGGAGGTCTAGTCTTTAGCATTAATGTCTGGATCAGCTCTGTGTCAACAGGTATCCCAGGGGGCTTGGAAATTGTTGATAGGGTTGAAGGATGATGACATTTCTGCTGCTGTGAGGAGTGACTTTTGTCCTCCTACATGGCCAGGATCCAACTAAGAATGATTGCATATGGCAGAAGATTAGGAAAGGCAGAAGACTCCTTCTGTGACAAAATTCACTCTAGAGCATTGATGGCAGAAGATGATAAAGGCATGAAGTCAGTCTAGTCTTTTACACAACTATGATGTGGAGCAGTCAGAACTGGTATCTCACAGAGCTTTAACCACGAAAAACACTTCAACAAACCATCTACCCTCCAATTCACAGAAGATCTTCAAAAACTTCACAAACATCTGGAAAAGGTTGCTAATTTAATTTCAGAAAACCTAAAATTGTTGTCATCCCCTCAAGCCTATGGAGATCTTCGTAAACCAACTCTTGCCAAAATAATTTTGATTAATAGAAGACGTAGAGAAAAGGTTGCAAAGATGAAACTTAAGGGATTGTAAAAGAGAGATGCAGCTCCTCTACACAAAAAAGTTGCCATGGACATCACAACATTTGAACAGAAACTTCTTAATTTTAAATTCAGACTCAATTCTATTTTACTACTATATCAAAAGAAATAGTATTTTAATCTTAAGCGTGCATCAGGTTCTGCACTTGCTTGTGTGTGTCAGTTATTTAGCATACATCAAAGAATAAACATACATAATCAATACACACGGTTCAAGTATACCAACAATAAACTTAATAACAAGCTGATATTCAGCTCAGATACTCGTATCATAGAGAGTTGCCCTTTCTGAGATTGCGGTTACACCCAGGGCATGGTTCTTCTTTATTCATCATCCTCTTCTTTATCATACGCATTTTGTGGAAGCACATTTTGGTTATTCGCTAGCATAATTTTTTTTTCTGATATTGTATCATTTCCATTTGCTTTGCTATGGCTTTTATGACCAGTTATAGGAAGGAAGGACATAACAAAACAAATAATCATCCTATTACCACTGTAATGCTACTAAAACATTACCATTTTTGCTAACCAAGCTCTCTAAGCTTCTAGTTTTAAATCAAACCATTCTTATTAGATATCAAACCAATATTATTATGTAGGTTGTAGGAACTCACTGGCAGACTGCAAAATCAAAAACAGTCCAAAGCCAAATCTGAAATCTTGGTCAGGTGCCGTTAAAGTAAGAGCAACTGTGAGGGAGACACCATCCATCGCAAGGCTGAGGGTTCACACTAAGCATCTCATCTTGCAGCATGAAGCAACACAAGCTGGACAGTCATCGTCTCTTTCTATTACATCGAGCATCAACCAGATGTAAACAATGATTTGCCTTCTGCGCATTAGTAAAAGCTTGAGCTAAAGATTAATGAGTAGATGATCAACCTAAATTTATGCATGTAAAAAATATATATAAACACACACTGTACAATTTCTATGTTGTTGGCTGCACTGCAGGCAACATAAAGTTGTCAATATAATACACATTAATTTTCAACAAAACCATTTAAACATGTATAACAGAACAATTTGAGTGAACAATTGCTCTGCACTAATGTAAATATAAATCCTGGAGATCGACCTTCCTAAAGAGTTCAGCTCAAACCCTGATCAAACACACATGAATCAATTAATTAGGACCTGAACAGCACTTGATAATTACAGGCAGGTGTGTTTAATATGGGTTGGGACTGAAATCTGCAGGAAGGTCGATCTCCAGGAACAGGGTTGGTCACCCCTGCTTTAGATACTTGCACTGCAGGTGTAAATAAGCAGGGTTTTAGTGCATAGAGATTTATGCACTGCTTACCTCCATCAAATGTACCACCTGTGTCTTTCGACAAAAAAATCAGGCAGTCAACTACCGTCAGACCCCAAGTGATGCTCAAGCACCGGTTGTGTTTAATTACATTTAATGATAGCCTTTTTTAAAATGAATGTTTTTAATAAAAAAATACAAGTATAATGCAAATTGCATTTGTTTCAAGTCACAAAAATGTAATGAATGGGATACCACCTCCAACTCATTTTGAACAAGGTAAAAACCTTAAATATGCAACTAGACATTTGCACTGCAGTATAACTATAAAGAATCTGACACAATGTTAAACAATTTCCTTACAGCGATGTGTAAAAATACAACATTAAACAATTGTTAAATATGAAGTTGTTTGTTCAAATCTGTAGTCATTTTCACAGATAAAAGTAAATAAAGCTAAAGAAAATAAATGGTTAACTTCTTCTGAAACATTTTGATGTCTTTATAGATGAGCTGGATCATCATGTCATCCTGAGAATAAATAACCTCCCACTCAAACTATGCAGCTTTTCTGACTACATCGACCTGAAACACGTTGCGCTGACCTCTCCTGTCGCTCCATCCTTACAGGAATCCTGGAAACTATAACCTACAGTACAGTTAATAACTATTACTAGTTCATACTTATGGATATTAAGCACACAATGTTCATATATGTAAATAGATAATTGGATGAAAGCATAGAAATTATTCAGGTAATTAAAACAACATTAAAAAAAAATCGATATGAACTGTGAGAAACGGACACGGCTAACGTTTAATTGCGATTCGATTAGCATGATAATACCCTCAAAATGATGGATGTAACTCAAAATGTAGAATTTAAACCTTTTCTTTGTTGTGAAATCTCTCTGTCTCATGATTTATTCAATGTCCTTAACGAAAATCTAAGGAAATTCTTAGAAACAGCAAGGGTAATCTATCATCCTCACCTGCACCATTGGGTTAAAGTGATCGGCGTGCTGCACCGGAAGCTGACATGCAGGCTAACTGCAAACACGGAAGAGACCGTGCATAGAGTCTATTAATGTCAGAGAAAGATCAAGACAGAAAGAGACTGAGAGACCGTCACCACAATGGCCAGGCTAAGAGAAATGAGGATGACGAGCAGGTAACGGATTAACTCAACTCAAACTCATTACCTTAAGTCATTAACTAAGTGTTAATGACATACAATGGACACACAATATAATAGAAACTGAGTGCAATAGAGGTGTAGAAATTCTTCAGTACTGTAACTTTGACGTTTCAATCAGATTTGGTTGGATGCTCCAAACTCGGTTGCACTTTCTATGTTTTGAGAGAGTCTTGAAGCTACTGATTAATCACAGTCAGGCAGTTATGGAAGTGGTTATTTGCCCTCAGCTCAATGAAGAGTGCAGCATGGAAGATGATTTTCTGAAAAATACTTTCTTCACACAGAAAGCTGATGAACTTGAAGGTGATGCTGTTGATTTGGAGCATGACATGGATGAGGGAGATGACCAGAAGGTGAAGGATAGGTCTAAAATAACAGTGAAGACATGCCAGAAGGGAGAGAAAAGGAAATGGGACAAAGACATAACTGCATTTATGGTTTAAATACCTCAAAGTAAAATAGCACACCACTTAGAGAGGAGGCACAATAAAGAGGAAGATGTGGCTAGGGCAACATGCTTATCCGAAAATTCAAAGAAACTTTGCATGTTGTTGGATCAGTTTCGATTTAAAGGTGACTTAAGCCACAATACAACCGTCTTGTAGTGAGGACAAGGGTATATATGCATTTTTTTAGGAAACATGAGCTCTAGAAGCATTTGATTTCCTGCAAAAATTTAAATGGCCTCCCTCTGGAAGAATCTGGGAAAGAAAAAGAATTCAAGATGCAGCTTCCTGTCAAGGAAATACAGAAAGGAGATGTCGCATGATGAGATCTCATCAAGTAAAATCAGATGCACTTATTTGTGAGTAGGGTGACAGATTGTTGGAGAAGCATGGTAGCGATCCATCCAAAGATGGTTATGTCAGTCAGAAAATGAGGGAGTTGGGGAGATTTGTGATTGCTGCCAAAAACTAAAAGCGAAGGAAAAATCTTGAGGAAATCCTGATTCCACCAATGTTTAAAGTTGGCCGTTGATGCTGCTAAAAAGCCGCTATGATCGTCCATCTCTTGCTCTAAAACTTAGCGATGCTCTAAAAACAGTTGGTGATATCTTGATTGGCCGTTACGTAAAAACAGAAGACAATATGGCTGCAAACAGAGTCAGAAGCTTCCTAGGGTTAGTGAGCTTTGAATGGAACCACTATGTCTCACATCGGGCAAGTAAAAACCTAGAAGAAAACATGTGGAACATAACGGAAATGATCCCTCTCACTGAAGATGCTATATTACTTTAAAAATACTCAAAGTCTGTGGAGGAACCCGCCAGAGAGGAACTGATAGACGGCTGTGATCCCAAAGCATACACCATGCTAAGTGAAGGCATCCTCTTGCAAATGATTCTTCTTAACCGGAGACAACAAGGTGAGGCAGCTAAAATGCTACGTGTGACATACTGTATGAAAATAAAAACACATAGGCCCCAAATGACAATGTAATGCAGTGCCTCTCAGGGCACTGGGCAAAAAGTTCCAGTGCTGCTTACCAAAGAGATGACAAGAGCAATGGATTTTTCTCCTAAAGCACAGGATGCAGGAAAAAAAACATTCTGTACAACAAAATATGTTTTTGCTAAAGCCAAATCAGATGGGTCTACACACAAATTTGGTATGGCGCAGAGGAAAACTGCCAGCTCTGTGGCCATCCAAATTAAAGGTTACAACATATCCTGGCCAGTTGCAAGGCAGCATTGAGTTAAAGACAATACAGATGGCGTCACGACCAGGTGCTGCAGAAACTAGCATTGCAGACTGGCCAACAGGGCCACACCAGCAACATCTTATGGCCTTTTCCAGTTTGTGGGGGAAGAGGGTGAGGCGCTTAGGAGCACCACAAAGAGATGGTCTCTGCTGTCACCTGGAAGTAACTGGGAGTAAAGAGCAGACCTTGATCATCAGCTGAAGTTCCCACAGCAGATTGCTATAACCTCCCTTCGGCCAGATATTTTGCTCTGGTCCACTGTTTCACCTGCTCCATTGTTGTTATTAATATTATTTGTACCACCTCATCCCACAGAAATGCACTTTGCTTCAGATGGCATTTCAGATGGCTTCAGTACTGATCTGGTTTCAAGAGTCTTTACTTGTAATTTAATCTCATCCCTCTGCATCTTTTTCTGGGGGCTGGTACATTATCTGGAGTAGAATAAAACTTTGATTTGGTTGTTTTGACTCTGCCTATTTTTCTTTTTTGACTAGGGCTCGTGACATTGGTAAAGATCTTTGGCCAGTGGTCTTAAAAGCCATTCTGGGGGGCAGGTTATGGTGTGTTCCTTGTATCTAGCTTGGAGTGATGCGTACATCCGCCTCACAAATGCATTTGGTCTGATGCATTTTTTAATGATTGAATTTTTATCAATGCCAAACGACTTCTCCACATGGCAGTTTGTATCCCTGGTCTTTTCAGGCTTTTTGGCAGTGTCTTAGTTTGGAACATCCAAAGCCTACCTATCGAGATCTTCCAACATAAGACCTCTCTACAAAAAGAAAGATTTCCAAGTAAATGTCAAAAAATAAAAAGAAGTTGAGGATTCCTGGACAGTATTATTTATTGTCCTCATCTGACAGTACCTCGTGTGATGTGTGTTCATTTCTGTTTTAAGGTAAATGGTGGTCTCCCCACAATTGTTTTTAGATCCATGATTTTTTCCATGTACTGCTCCATGCCCCAGTCCTCCAGGATTGGCTCTTCAATGGGCCCCTCAGTGTTTTTTGAAATGAAGAATTGCAGAAAATGCACTTTCTTTGACACCTGTTGTGCATTTGCAAGTTGACAGGACTGTGCAAAGAGGTTTGAAGAAGTTCCTAGATTTGTCAAGCGAACTGACATTTTGGACAGAACAAAAAGTAATGAAGTCTCTAAGTCCGTTATCCTCTGTTTGGCCTATAAACAGCTTGTCGGATGTTTGTCAGCACATGAGCAGGGCACAGGTGAAGAAAAGTGTGTTGTTTAATGCTTTCCCATTTTCCTTTACCCAAGCAAATATGGTAGGACCTGTCCAGATAACTGTCGATATCCTCTTTGTTAAATGACAGAACATTCTGTATTAGTGCCCAAATGTGGTCAGTTTCTATTTGGTGTATTTTGAGCAAACTGCATTAAAGGGTCACGAAACACCAAAACACATGTGTTTGAGCTGTTGACAGTCGTATATGTGTCCCACACTGCTAAAAACACTATTAGGACACCTATATTTCACTAAAATGTGTAAATTGGTTGTTTTTGCGTTATTTCAAGTAAATTCGTACTTCCGGTTTGAAACGAATTTTTGAAGTTGCGTCACGGTCATGACATAATAGCGTGTATTCCAGCGTGCAGACTGGACGTCTGTGCCAGAGTGTGTCTTATTACGTCTTACAGTGTGATGCATTAATGCATGAGTAAGGCTTGGTTCAAACCAATCAGCGCGCTCTATTGTATAACTTCATTTATATTCATTACTGTCACAGTGTTTAGACGACAGAGACGCCACGTTGTGTTGGCAAAACAAGCGCGAAGTGTTGCTTTTATAGTTTGCTACAGTTAAGTTTTGTTTTCATTTTCTCTCTGTGAGAGCTCAGCTGGAGTCACGTGTGGATTAACAGTGTACGCGACGCTCGACAACAATAACTTCCGTGTCTAAGGAGGATTATTGTTAACCTGAGAGCTGTTCTCATCTGCAAACGCTGAGATCCGGATTCGCTTATAGTATTCTCTTAATAAAGACGCGGCTCTAGTTGCTGGTGATTGTCCTGTCTCTACAGATTTGGTAAGTAAGCAACCAGTGCTATTTGTTTATTCAGTTTGTTTGTATCGAACTAAGTTAACTATTGCACCGAGTGTAAACATGTTAGCACCACAACCAAACTTTAACCTTGTGTAGGATTTTCACCGCATTTAGTGACCGGAATAACACACGCGGCTTTCTGACGCTACCTGCCGTGTGCATCTAAGTTTCCGGGAAATGCGGAGTTTTTTTTTCTTTCATTCGCCGTGCGGTATCAAACCTTGCATGAAAAATACACGCTTAGAGCAGTTCCTCTAATCAAATATCTCGTTTGTCGCGAGGGACATGAATGAATTCCCTAATTAAAAGAGCCAAACTACAGTTAAAGTCCACCATTTAATAATTTGGCAAATAATTCGACTACAGATGTCCAGCTAAACACCATCACTTTCTCCCGTGTGTGTGTGTGTGTACTCTGAAACTCGCGCGTACCCAAATAGACACTCCCACACCATCCCATTTTTGTTCCTCCGACACTCCCCCCTAAACAAAGCTGGACACGCCCCCTTTTCTGACTTTTTCCAAAGTAGAGGTGTGAAAACACCCTGCTGAAACGAGGGGGTTTCATGGCCCTTTAACCATAAAGCGATTGGTGGTATGGAATGTTCATTACAAACCATTTCACACACTGGGAGAGGAGGTGTATTCTGACCACTCCCAGTAAGTAGTAGAGGACCTTTGTTGGCTTGCAGGCCTCTTTGGACACCAGCCCACCTGTAGCATCCAGATAAAGTGTAACTGGAGCCTTCTTCTGCAGAATTTTTATGGATGTTTCAGTGTTTTGTGTACACTGAAAGGATCGATGCCTAGGTGTTGGATGTACCCAGGAATTCTGTGGTAGGTGGTGTCACATTCTCTTAATTCACTTTGAATTAAGTGCATTTTCTTTAATGTGTGGTTATGGAGGCATTGTTTTTTTTTCTTTTTTTCTTTTTTTTCTTACCCCTGCACTTATTTCTTTTATTATATTTTGTTTAGGCAATGAGTTAAGTTACCTGGTAGAGGTTCTACTGCTGATGTTGATTGTAGCCTTTGATAGTGATGTTGACTCGTATCATGAATGAGTCTGGCAATTTTCCCTCTTTTAAGGTACATGGACGGCTTTCCTTCTTGGTTGGTTTGTGTTTAAGCTATATATTGATATTCTTACAAATTTGGCTTTGTCATCAGGTATATTTTTGCAAGTGAATGTGTATTTGGCCTGGCATGAAGGGAATGAGCACACTGCCATACAACATAAATACACATTCTTTTTTCTGCTGGAAGCAGATTCAATTGTGTTGATATTTAAAAGAGTGGGTAAAGTATGGATTTTTGGTTTTGAACAATTTGTAGAAAGAATCTGTCTTAAATGTGAAGATTCTTGAAGTGGTTTAACTTTTTTTTACAATGTTTTTTAACCCATATACTTATGGTATAGAATTTAAGTAAATTTAGATAGTATGAGCAAAGTAATTGGACCAGTTCAATCAGAAAATAAGGTTTGCCCATGAAGAGTGAGTTCAAAAGCAGTGGACAAATTAAAACAAAGGTTAAGGTAAGAAGAAAATGTATTGTGTTTAGACAAAACCAACCAACTAAATAAATAAAAGTTGACCGAAGCAAGAGAGTTTAATTGTTTCACTAACGTGTGTTTCTTCTATTTCAGGGAAGTGATGGTTATGGCTACTCTAAGGTCAATTCAATTTTAGTTTAACTAAATTTTGAACTAATAATTAATGTAAATCTAATTTGTTTTACTCTTGCATAAAACTCATTTAGTCAAACCAAATAATCCTTTAAACACTCCAAACCATATACACAGACTTCAAACAGGAAAGTAAATATTGAAGCACAAACTCATTCATAAACCAAGTAAATTCTGTCGTTTGAAAGGTGACCCTAAATCAGTTTGTGTCCAGTTCCAAGTGCAATGAGAAGAAAAAAATAAATGAAAGAAGAATTTTTTTTTTAGTTATGCTGATCCAGGATGAAAAAAACCAAAGAGAAAAAAAACCTAGTCTTTAAAACAAAAAGCCAGAAAAACATCATTTAGCTGTGCTATAAAACACACTGCTCAGTATGAATACAATTTCTAATAAAACACAGTATAACTCAAATAATATGGCTAGCATATTATAACATCACTTTGAGTAACAAATTGTCTTCTTGTGACATTTATCTGAACAATAAATATCTTTTTCTCAATTGCCATGTACTTGTGTTTCTTTTTTATGTCTGTCATACAAATAAACATCTTTTCTTTCCCCAAATAACAAGGTTATATTTATGTTTCACCCTTTTTGGCTTATGTAACCTTAAAATTAAAGAATTTGATAAAGCACAGTAATTTACACTCCATGTGAATGATAATAAAGACAGGAAAAAAATATATTAACTTACCAGGGAACTCATTTACATGTACAACAACACTTTTGATAAAACTCATTCAAAAGTTGTCACTTCGACTGTATCTGGCTTCTCTGATGCTTTAGATAGAAATACAGGCACTGTTTACCTTTAACTTAATGCTAATGTTCAGATCGTATAATTTACATTAAAAACATAACATGTTATCAACCTATTATATCACTTCCGCTTATTTGACTATTACTTTCACTATTATCAACACACTTACGACAATTCTCGCTCTAGATGAGGCATTTAAACCTTTCGAAGCAGCGGCTAGCGTCCGCTCGCGTCGGAGTTTCGCATGGAAAGAGAGAGTTCGCGAACATTCGACGGTGTAAAATGGCGCTATCGCGGACGCGCGATGACGTCATCTCAGCACGATCTCATTTAACTTTCAGTATTAAAATCCCTTTTAAAACGTTATAATGTATAATCTACTTATTTTTACAATTATATAACTTGTTAATAAATCATATTGTTTTTAGTACTTGATATATATATATAAAGTCTGCACTTCAATTTAGGCTATTGGTTTCTATTCACTAGTAACCTGGTTACATTTTCCTTTCATGTTGATTTAAAATTTTGTCCCTATTGCTGGGAACCGCAATACTCCTGTCTTTTTCAGATTTAGTGTCTGGACTTTGCTTGCCACTGTTCTCTTCTGAAGAGTCAGTATTGGTGTGTCTCTGGAAATTTTGACAGTTCTTTTGAACCGTCTGTTTTCTGGCCTTCCACTTCACTGGCTGCCATTCCTGTGTAAACGCATATGACAGATTTATGTTATTACCACACCTTTTATAATGCATTTTTTAAATAAATATTATCATAATTGCTAAAGATTTTGGAACATCATTTTTTAGGCTTAATCTTTAAACTAAAGCTGGAATTGGAGAAGTGTTACTGAATAGCCCAAACACTTTAAAACACTGGTCATTCAATAATTAAGGGTACATTAGTATTTGTACATGTGACACACACACACACACACACACACACACACACACACACACACACACACACACACACACACACACACACACACACACACACACACTTACATCTAACACACAGATCTTACCCATTTAGAGTAACAGTTTTGACAGTAGGTAACACACCCAAAAAAACTGAGATATATAAATAGCTTTATTTCCTTTAATTTTTGAACCACCAAGCGTACCCAATTATAGAATATATATATATATATATATATATATATATATATATATATATATATATATATATATATATATATATATATATAATAAGTTAATTATTTATAAATTGGTTTTAATTCAAATGGGACAAAGACTAGAAAGTCAAACTCTATTTCTAAATCTGTACATTTGCATTAGTTGTCTTTAAGTCTGATGATGCAAATATAGAATTTGTGGGTCAAATTTGATGTGTATTTGCTTCCAGATCTTTAAAAACCTGAGTAGGCCTACCCCTTATTTAGCCCATATATATATATATATATATATATATATATATATATATATATATATATATAGATAGATAGATAGATAGATAGATGGATAGATAGATATATATCAGGGCTGTTTCTCTATTCCAAGTTCTTGTGGAGACCGGTCTTGCCAGGAACGCGTCCTCTGAGAAAAAAGATGCCGCGTTCTTCCTGATGGTCACGTGACCTTCACTTGTTTTTTAATGGAAAATTGTATAAACATCACAGCATTCATACAGCGATTTATTGGTTTTCTCCCTTTTTAAAATATATACTATGCATAAAAACATTATAAATATACGTTGCACTTACACATGTGAGCCACTTTAGGTTTAGACCCAGATTACCCTTAAATGACTATGCCACACTTTTGCCAACTGTGGTCCATGTTTGTCCTCCATCATTTGGGCCAAATTTACAATTTTTCACATGGGCCACATTAGGCTCACATTCAGATTACATTTTGCCATAAGTGCCAAATCTTTGCCTTAAATGTCCCATATATGAATTTGAATGTTTGGCCCCCCTTTGCTATTGCACAGGTGGGCCACTTCAGGCTCACATTCATTTTGTCTGGGCCGAAGGAAGACCACCAGTGCCGCATAACTGCCTAAAGTGGCCCACAATAGTATGCTATCTGGGAAGTACTCCAGGGGACAGCTACTTTCATTCAATATTTTAAAAAATGTATTTAGTATTTTCTATTTTAATGTCATTTGCTTCGTATATTTGATTGTTATGAAAACATGATTGTATTTTGAAAGCTAGAAAATCTGTTGTGACCTCAAATAAAGGACAATGTTTGTGGTGTATGGACTAATTAAAACACAATTATTGCTACATGACTCAAAAAGAGTTTGTTCAAATAACATATTGCTTCATTTTATAATATAAGGAAAATGTAAGATTTGTTCATGTATACTGCTTTTAAATCTAGAGAAATTCAACTGTAGAAGGACGCAATCATATTAAAATATGTTGCAAGTGATATTATATATTAAGCAAGGGGTTGCATACATTTGTAACTGTATATCTTGAGCGAGTACAAATAATGTCCTCATTATGAACCCCCTGTCGAACGTTTGCTGGTGGTGTTGCAGTATTCTGCTGCAGCCTACACAAGCACCGGTGGCGGCGCTGGACGCAGATGCCATGACAGCATGATCTGTCTAACGCGAGAGGGTGTTGTCTTCACAGCCACACCACTGACGAGCCTGCGACCTTATAACTGGATTTCACAGAATAACATCTTGTGGCTGAGGATGCGCATATAATATTACATCGTAGCTACTGCGGAAAGCAAGAAGAACACGTTTCATTGGGTTCTTCGGGAGAGATCAGTGCGTCTGTAGGTAAGGTTGGAGGATACTCCTCAGCATCATCGGAGGCTGTGGACTGGATGAAAAGCCAGATGCGCGCTACGTTTGTCCGAATTCGTATTGTAGACGGGGTTTATGTTTTGCTTCATGTCAGAGCCTACAAAGTAAGGAGTAGTTTGATAAAATTAGGTCACGCCGATAAATTCAGATCGTAATTTTATTCGCAAAAAAATATAGCCATCATAATCGATATGGCATAACGTATGTGAATCGTGTATGCTGATGTCACATTCAGCATTCATGTCATTATGAAGGGGAGAGAGAAAAGCAGAAGGCGTCTCTCCGGTGCGACAACATGTACAGATCACTCCATCATCAATGCTTGCTTATGATGCTCCCATGGAGGAGACATGGGCCTGATTTATTGTGAACGCAACACATAATTGCACAAAGCTATTCGAATGTTTGTATGAAGTCATTTTTACGAATTATGAATGATTCATTCGTGCAGGCCTGTTGAAAAATCATATGCCATGCCCAAATATTCAGCTGTCAGCTAACACATTCAGCTGCAGTGCATAGATCTCGGCCTTTTCTTTTATCTGTTGTAGCTATTATAAATCTGCTACATTTTCGGAGGACACAAGAAAATTATGTCCTACAAAAAATATCATTCCCATCCCGTCTAGACAGCTGGATTATTTAAAGCGCTGTCAGCAAATACGCAACGGATAAGCATCCATTTTGTGGAGAATATCAGCTGAAATTCAGTGTTTATAGTCATAGTACATGAAGTCCACAGTTGTGAGAGCTATAATCAAGGACTAGGTGCAAGTCTTTATATATTAGCAGAAAGCTCGTTCGCTTTTAAGTCCCACAAATCTAAATATTGTCATTACAGTGAAAAGCAGAATTTCCTATTTAATCAAATTGACCTAGTATGTCTTCCATAACACAATGTTCATTTACAGTATTGCTGGCCAATAGTTGCACTACTTTCACGTGAAGTTTTTGTATGTTATTTCCACAGTAATTACCTTTAATAATTTGTTAAATGAGAGCTGTATACTGTGACCTTAAAGTAGTTATTCTATCGTATTACTGTGATATACATTTGGCTGTAGGTTGCTGTAGAATTACTGTATTTAACGTTAAGGCTAACTGTCAGTCATTATATTGCTGCAGTGTAAGCTGTCAACTTGCAGTAGGCCTATACTGCGGTCAGGGCTGTAAAATTATACTTAAAGTACAGATTGCCTGCTGAAAAATCCAGCTTAAACCAGCCTAGGCTGGTTGGCTGGTTTTAGCTGGTCAACCAGGCTGGTTTTAGAGGGGTTTTGGCCACTTCCAGGCTGGTTTCCAGCCATTTCCAGCCTGGTCTTAGCTGGTCAGGCTGGGAGATGACCAACTATAACCAGCTTGACCAGCCTAGCCAAGCTGGGAGTCCAACCAAAACCAGCTATATCCAGCTTAAACCAGGCTGGTCAAGCTGGTTTTTGCTGGATTTGGCTGGTCATTTTCCAGCCTGACCAGCTAAGACCAGGCTGGAAATGGCTGGAAACCAGCCTGGAAATGGCCAAAACCCCTCTAAAACCAGGCTGGTCAACCAGCTAAAACCAGCCAACCAGCTTAGGCTGGTTTAAGCTGGATTTTTCAGCAGGGTACAGAATAAGAGCCTTTATCAATTAAATATAAAATGTACCCGAGTTAAAAATTGCAAAAGTAGCCTTGCAAAAATAAGAATTAGAGAATAAATTTTTATTACTTTGAATTATCTTCTTATGCAAAGTAAAATATAAATTATTTTGTCAAACAGACAAATCTTCAGTTGGGGGTGGGAGAGGACGTGGTAGGTGGCAAAATGGCAAAGGAAAAAGAACACCTGCTAAATGGATACATCACAAATACATACAGCTGAGTAAAAGACACTCTGCTATGAATAAACCTTAAATAAAATAACAGTAAGAGATGATGTGTGCTTATTTTGAAGCCTCACTATATAATAGTCCAAAATGTATAAATCTTTAATATAATTTATCACTCCTAGAAAAGCAGTTCTTGAAACTCGACTGCAGTATTGAGCTTATTCACGTAAAAGTGAATTCCTCCATTGGACTCTTTGGCACGAGACTTCAGGTCTCATTCACTTCCATTGATTTTTACATGTTAAAACAGCTCGTTATGCTGCTTGATGTTGCAAACTGACATTTTCTTATCATATTATTCAGATTTTTATGTATAGTCATGAACACACTTGTTTGTAGAGCAAGTAGTTTGACTATTTTTGTTGTTGCGTACCTTGTTACTAAAGGTCAAACAACAAAAAATAAGGTCTTGGTGTAACTCTGGAGTCAGATCTGAGTTTCAATAGTCATGTCAAAGCAGTCAGTAAATCAGCATACTATCATCTCAAAAACATAGCAAGAATCAGATGCTTTGTTTCCAGTGAAGATTTAGAGAAACTTGTTCATGCTTTTATCAGCAGCAGGGTGGATTACTGTAATGGACTCCTCACTGGCCTTCCTAACAAGACTGTCAGACAGTTGCAGCTCATCCAGAACGCTGCAGCCAGAATTCTGACCAGAACCAGAAAATCAGAGCACATCACACCTGTCCTCAGGTCTCTACACTGGCTCCCAGTTACATTCAGAATAGAGTTTAAAGTATTATTACTGGTCTATAAATCACTAAATGGCCTAGGACCTCAATACATTACAGAGATCACTCAGATCATTAGGATCATATAAACTAGAAGTTCCAGGAGTTCAGTAAAAGCAGGGTGAATCAGCTTTCAGCCACTACGCCCCCCGCTGCTGGAATCAGCTTCCAGAAATGATCAGATGTGCTCCAACATTAGGCACATTCAAATCAAGACTGAAAACACATCTGTTTAGCTGTGCCTTGACTGAATGAGCACTGTGCTGCGTCCGACAGATTGCACTATTATGTTTTTCTCTTCTTCTTATTATTTGTTTTTATTTATTTATTTTTTTTAACTTGTTTCTTTTATTCTTGTTTATGTAAAGCACTTTGATTGCCACTGTGTATGAAATGTGCTATATAAATAAACTTGCCTTGCCTTGCCTTGCTTTTTATTCCTAGTAATTTCTGCTGTAGGTAACTGAATCGGACGTTCTAAAACAATTGCGAAAACAAGAGCGCATTCACATTGCAGAATAAGTTCAATAGCTACTTGTCAAAAACATGGGCATCACAGTAATTTCCTGTAACTACCCCATCTGCATCATCTTCACAATAAATGTCTGGTATATTTAACCCTCTTCCTGTTCTTTTAACTGCCTGCATTTAGTAAATACAAATTGCCATCATAAACATATAATCAAACAAATAGGTTAACTTTAATGTGTTCTCATTCTGGTATGAAGAAGTTAAATAAAGTCCAAATTTCTCCCGAACAAACATTTGTTTATTTTATGTTACAGGATGCAAAAAAGATTTCTCTGAGAAACAAAGATGAGTGTGACATCATGGTTTTTGGTCAGCAGCTCTGGCACTCGTCACCGACTGCCTCGGGAAATGATCTTTGTTGGCCGGGAGGACTGTGAGCTCATGCTGCAGGTAAGGGACTACCTTTTGCCCGTCCTTTGACATGTAAAAAAAACATGCTGAGTTATTTAAGAATTAGGAAAGTATTGTATTTTTCTGTTTAACACTTGTATGTTTCATGTTTGTACTCCTTTAGTCTCGGAGTGTAGATAAACAGCATGCTGTTATCAACTATAACCCTGCCACAGATGAACACCTCGTCAAGGACCTTGGAAGCTTAAATGGGGTAAGCTTTAAAACAAAAAGCAACATGATTGTTATGATTGAAGCTCTGAATATTAACATCAAATATTGGTGCAATTTTAAAATAGTGTGATATACAATTGGGATTCTCTTTGCCAATTGTTTAGAAAATGTATGGGAAGTAGTAAAACACACTGCCTCTGGACACTGCTGCAAACTTACTTATAACTATCTTTCTCAATTAATTAAAGGTATAGTTCACCCAAAAATGAAAATAATTTCTTTCTCTTAAGCCATTCACAGTGTCACTGACTTTTTTTTAGTAGAGCATTGAGAATATTTGGCTAAAAAAAAAGTTTTAGCTGCAATCACGGCAGGTAGTGATTTGTGCAATGCAAGTTGTGTCAGCTCTCTTGAAATTTTGGTGTGGTAATGGATATGGATTTGGCTGTGTTAATGTATTTTGCTGCAGGTTTCCATATATATACAGTTGAAGTCAGAATTATTAGCTCCCCTGTTTATTTTTTTCTGTTTAACGGAGAGATTTTTTGTTTACAGTAGGAAATGTAGAAATGTATGGCATTGACTCATTTACTACAATATCTTCATTTGTTTTTCAGACTTTTGTCAATGACTTGAGAATTCCCGACCAAACATATATAACCCTCAAGCTGTCAGACATTGTTCGTTTTGGATATGATATCCTTTTTTCTGGTGAGCTTTTCATTGGCAATAGGTATGAGACTTTTACTTTTAGTGAACTGATGTTTTAGGCATTCTCTGTACAAACTTTTGATGATTTTTTAAATAAAATATGGCCTAGTTTGTGCATTGATACTATATATTATTATGATTTAATACAATTTAAAATGAACTCACCGAAAAAAATTGTCTTTCTTTACATTCTTGCTTATGGTGTTCTTAAGATTTGCATACCTGTACATCTAAGCTGCAATGTTTGAACTTAACATTAGTGCACATTCACATGTGTATATTCTTGAGAGGAGTCAACATAAAGTCCCTGAGGAGGCACTCAAGGTATGTTCAATCTCTCTGTGTTTGCGTCTAGTTATTTTTCTGACTACAACATGTAAAAACATTTTGTCTTTATGTGGTATATATTTGTAATCTTTTGCTTGCCTGCCCCTGCTGTGTCAGCACGAGAAGTACACCAGTCAGCTACAGATGGGCATCAAATGTGAAGAGGGAAAACAGCAGAATGTGCAAGAGGAAAAGTCTAAATTAGAGCGCTCTGATCGTAAGAGTCTCACAGGTAAGAATGATATGAAAGCAGAGTGAGAATGCTATTGAAAAGATAAAGATTAGCCTGCTGAAAAATCCTGCTTAAACCAGCTTAGGATGGTTGGCTGGTTTGAGCTGGTCGACCAGGCTGGTTTTTGAGGGGTTTTGGCCACTTTGAGGCTGATTTCCAGCCTGGTTTTGGCTGGACAGGCTGGGAGATGACCAGCTAAAACCATTTTGACTTGCTAAGCCAAAACCAGTTATGTCCAGCTTAAACTAGGACGGTCAAGCTGGTTTTAGATGGTTTTAGCTGGTCACTTTCCAGCCTGATCAGCGAAGCCCAGGCTAGAAATGGCTGGAAACCAGCCTGGAAATGGCCAAAACCCCTCTAAAACCAGACTGGTTGACCAGCTAAAACCAGTTAACCATCCTAGGCTGGTTTAAGCTGGATTTTTCAGCAGGGTATATAAACTATAACAATGGAGTTTGTAGGTTATGTTCAAACATTGCTAATCTCTGTTTATCTGTTACATTTCAGAACAATAGGTTGGTTTATTTGTTAATCCCTCAGAGCTGAGTTTTTTGGGAGGTCTTAGTTGTTTTATGTTCAGTCCACTTAAATTTGTAAAAACAATTAAATTAACTTGATTTGTGTTGGGGCAATTTGAAGGAATTGTGTGGAACCCAGCAATTTTTTACAGCATAAATTTGGAGCCTTCATGTTTTCCAGAACATCTGAACAATATTCGCAAAACATACTGACTGGTCGGTCATAAGGTGTAAAAAGTTATATATATATATATATATATATATATATATATATATATATATATATATATATATATATATATATATAATATATATATATATATATATATATATATATATATATATATATATATATATATATATATATATAAGTAAAAAGTTATTTGTTCTAGAAATGTGTCCAGTATACTGGTTGTTTGGTTGGCGTGGGTTTTCTCCAGGTCAGGGGTCACCAAACTTGTTCCTGGAGGGCCGGTGTCCTGCAGATTTTAGCGCCAACCCTAATCAAACACACCTGAACAAGCCAATCAAGCTCTTACTAGGTATACTTGAAACACCCATGCAGGTGTGTTGAGACAAGTTGGAGCTAAACCCTGCAGGGATACCGGCCCTCCAGGACTGAGATTGGTGACCCCTGCTCCAGGTGCTCCAGTTTCCCCCAGAGTCCAAAGACATGCAGTACAGGTGATTTGAATAAAATAAACTGTTCGTAGTGTGTGTGTGGGTGTTTCCCAATATTGGGTTGCGGCTGGAAAAGCATCTGCTGCGTAAAATATACATCTGGAATACATTTGCTGGAATAGTTGGCAGTGGTGATCTCTGAAAAAGAGACTAAGTCGAAGAAAAAAATGAATAAATGAACAGGTTTACTTGAAATAAGGAAGATCGTTTATATATTTTGCTGTACTGTAATCTTATGCAAGAGTATTTCAAGCATTCTGACATTGATGAAGTGTTAAATAATTGTTTATGTTTAATACAGTGATATTAGTGTGTGAACTAAGTCATTATCTTTCTTTATTCCACAAAATCTCTCTTAATCTTTCTTTGTTTGCATGTGTATTTATTCCTCTTCAGAATCCCCTGTACCCCGACCAACACCACTGTATGGCCAGCCATCATGGTGGGGTGAGGAGGACTCTGGGAACATGGAAAACAGTGAAGTACGAAGGTCAAGTGACAATCATTCAGGTAAGCACTTGTCCTTCCTTACATCCACTTTCATATTTATGGACAGTCATTTTAATAACATTTGACGAGTGTGTCTGTTGACAGACATCACAAAGGAGATCCACACAGCAGAGGATGATTTTAACCTTCAGGAGATCCATGATGGCCAGGCAAAGTCAACGTACCTGTATAACAGAGAGCCTAGCTACTTTGAAATTCCAACTAAGGAGTTTCACGTGCAACACAAGTCGCCAACGACAGACTTGATTGACATCCCAACCAAAGATACAAATGTTTCTCTGATCTCCACACCACCAGTTGTCCAAAGTCATGCTTCCTTTACTATCGAGTTTGACGATTGCATGCCAGGAAAGATTAAAATCAAGGATCATGTGACCAAGTTCTCGTCCCGTCAACGTAGCAAACAGCAGCAGTCCGGTAATACTCTGGCAGCCACTCCCACGGAGGTTTTGTCAGCTGAGAGCAAGGTGGCGGATTGGCTCGTGCAGAGCGATGTCAGCATGATGTGCAGGAGGACACCCTGTGAGGACGTATACAGCACTAAGAGTGACTTGGCGATGCATATTCGGACACTCAAAGGTAAGAGACATCTTTTACTGTGAGACTGATGCACGGGGTTCCCACAGGTCATAGAATTTCTGGAATATCATGGTCTGTTCCAGACAAGTGTGCCGCAAGACTGCGTTTGAGTGAAGGTCTCGGCCGTTAGATCGCCCCCTGGGGGCTGGCTGCAGTACAAGTCATATAGCCCGCCTCCTCCGTGTTAATGAAGGAGTCTTGAGCCCAAATAAAAAAAATTATTACACTTGCAATAAAATGTCCCGAAAGATGGTTCTGGTCGATTAAGGCACTGGTTATTGTGCTGAAATAGGTGCAGGTCTTCATTTCTGTAAACAGTTTGTTTTTAGCAGTAATTTAATGCTGGGTGTGTCATCATGATTGACAGCTGTGATTGACAGTTTCTCAAAGCAGCGCGTCTGAGCTTCAGCAGGAGACTGAAGTGTTTTTATTCGATTTCTGTGTTATTTTACCATGACAAAATGAGTTCAGCAGTAAACTACAGTTTCTGACATACATGATCTGGTGGAACACTGTTTATTCGCTAAGGTCAGGGCTTTTTTCGGGCTTTATTAGTTTGCTGATACACGCCTAACCACCCAGATAGCAAAACACACTCGGGCCAGTTCTGGCTAGATTCTCGCCTGCCGGAGACTTACCCCTCAGAGCTCAGACTGACTACCTCTGCTGGACCTACTCCGGATGCCTGGACTCACTGCCCGATTCCAGCCCGAGTCAATCGAGCCAGATGCGGCGGCCGAGCGAGCCGGCGCTGCCGCATGCGAGCCGGAATCAGCCCGCGACGCCGCGAGTAGGTTATGCGCTGCGGCACGGAGCTGGCGCGATTGAATATATAAAACCCTCATATTTGTTATTACATCCATTTGTGTTGATATGACAGCAAACGCATGCTGAGAAGTTCGGGGGGCGTGGTTGATTTTACATAAAGCGTTTGGTTGGAAGCTCGACTCCGCTCATTTTCGCGGCTCCTCCTCTGGCTCCATCAGACAGTCCTTCTGTGCATGTCAAGGCTCCAATTTCAGCAGTCTTTTGCGACAGTTTGTGCCCGTCAAGCAGGCGTTTTGCCCTCAAGGCGTTCAATGGGAAAAGGGGCTGTCGCGTCGTCCATATTTTTTACAGTCATTGGTTCCAGACCACTGTTGCCAACTATTTTCAACTAAAAGGCGCTAAGCTCTGTCCGAAAAGTCGCTGAATTACGTCATACGTTAATTTGCATATTACTGACGTCATCACGCTCTACCATTTCTGTTTGTTTAACAGCCTTTAGTCAATGAATGAGGTATTTATATTTGCTCTACGCTTTATATAAGCATGTCAATTTACCTAAATGTATTGCTGTTTGAATACAGTATATCAGTATAGATGTGTAGTGAATTTGCAGTAATCTCTCAGACGTAATAAACTCAGACAAGTTCTGAAATTGTCTCTAAAATATCTGTGATTGAGAACAAGAAATAATTAACGGTCATATTAAATTGTTAAAATAAAGGAGAAGCAGATCGGTTTGACTGTACGAGGGGACATAGACATGCGGTGCAGGTGAATTGGGTAGGCTAAATTGTCCATAGTGTATGTGTGTGTAAATGAGTGTGTGGATGTTTCCCAGAGATGGGTTGCGTCTGGAAGGGCATCCGCTGCGTAAAAACTTGCTGGATAAGTTGGCGGTTCATTCTGCTGTGGCGACCCCGGATTAATAAAGGGACTAAGCCGACAAGAAAATGAATAAATGAATGGTTAGAATAGGCTTCTGTAATATGGTCAGGAATGCTTATTTATATATTTTTGCTTGTAATTGTTTATGTTTTGTTTTAAGCAGATGCACTGCATGGAAAAAACTTGATCTCCCCGGTCGATCTTAATTAATGAAATCTTTCTCAATAGAGCCGTTCAATTCATAAAGTGAAATTATCGCAATATATATATCAGCAAAACAAAATATCGCAAGGTCAGATTTTTCCAATATCATGCAGCTCTAGTGGGAACCCTGAATGTATGTAATGCTAGGTATAATTAATGCATTAATCAAATAAAATCTACCTGTAAACTTAATAGGACACCATCATGACGATGGAACCCAGAGTGATTCTGAAGACCCTGTGATGAAAGGAAAATGCAGCAAGTCACATCATTCCATGCAATCAGTACAATCATACCACTCAACTCAATCGAAGACATCCGAACCATCAGAATCCCTTTTGTCCCAGCAGTCTGTAATACCACAAAAATCCCATCATCCACAAACACTCCCACAACACAAACACCACCAAGTAAAGCTTGATGAAAGCGAAGATCGTCCCATCCAAGAAGGCTCCTCTCCTCCTCGAACAGAGGTCGAGCCCAGTCACACTGAGCCTCACACTCAACAGGCCTTCATTATCGAGTTTTTTGATGATAATCCCAGAAAGAAGCGATCACAGTCCTTTACCCACAATTCTGTGCATGCTGACTCCTACTCTGCACTGAAGGCCAAACTAGAGAGGCGCAAAGGTCTGGCTCATGGAGAAAGGCCCGCCTCGGTGCATGGACTTGTTCCTCCAACACAGCAAATCACTGTTCCCCTGAAAGGAGCAAGCCATGGAGGTTCACAGCGATCAAGCTCCTTGAAAAGGGAGAAGACAGAAGACACTGGGAGCAGCTCATCCCTATTAGGGAGCTCCTCTCGCTCTTCACCAACTATCACCATTAAGCCTTTTGGAAGCATGGGTAAAAATTCAAAACTAGCTCAGGAATTTACAGAAGAATTCTCCAAGGATACTGGAAAGATTTTCTTACCACCTAAGTCTGCTCCACCAGTGATGATGTCCCCATCACACACTCCTTCATCCTCCCCGGCAGAGACCTCTGGACATGTATCTGTATCATATCCATCTTCTCCGTGCCAGCACTCTGCATTGCCCCAGTCTCTTCTCTCAGCATCATCGCCCGTCTCTGCTCCTTCCCACATCCCTGGAAGGAGTCCGGTTTTTAGTGCCTCACCAGTCTGCTCATCGGTGCCCCAAGTTTCACCACAGGTAGTTAGCTGTGTTGACACGAAGGTATCAAGGGTAACGCGAACCGAAGAGGAGGACAGTCTGAGTGATGCTGGTACCTACACAATTGAGACTGAGTCACAAGATAAGGAAGTGGAAGAAGCTAGAAGTATGATTGACCAGGTAATATTTTTTTCTTTGTCTTCTGGAAGAGATATGACTGTATTTCCATTGGTGTATATCAGAATATATCTGTAGTGTGTAGTCGAAACATTTTCTGCCATTTGATTGTACAGATACATTAGCAATTAGTAATAGACAACTCTGTATTTGTGATGATTGGTATTTTGTAGTGCACCATACTAATTGTTTTAGGGTGCTTTCACACCTTTGAATCGATTCAGATGTTCTGAAACAGGGATTAAAATAGATACATTGTTGCTCTTTGCTCTGGAGCGGTTCGCTTTCACATTGCAAAGTTTCTAATCGGACCATAAGAGCTAAAACAAGTCACATGTGAGTAAACTCTCCTCACATTGGTCAGTGTCAGAGTTTATTTTGCAGAGTGAGGAGAGATGTGGTGGGGAGGGGTGAGAAGGGTGCGCGACGTAGCCTATTTGAGGACCGGGAGGGAGATGCAAGGTTACCGGGAGATCATCACTCGTTTGCGGGCATCCGGAGACTTGCGAAACTTCCTGCCCTACTCATAATTCTCTCTTCATATAGCCGTATGCCTATTACATATCCATAAAACACTGTGATATAACCGCGCTCGGATTGTATCGCTTTCTCTCTGCAATAGATCCGCTCCAGAGTTCGTTTCAATTGAGCCGAGACCACCTCATTCAATCGATTTCGGAGCGATTGATTTGGGGCGGATCCTAGCGCGATTGCTGGATTCACATATGCCAAACGAACCGTGCTAACTGGGCAAACGAGACAGGTTCAGAAACAAAAGTGTAGGTGTGAAAGCACCCTTGGTGGTCTACACAAGTGGTTTCCGAACTTTTTTTGTGCCTGCGGCCCCCTGAAATGTTCTAATTAATAAACTATTTTGCAGGTTGGTAACTTACTTAGAACTGTCTTTATTGAATAAACTGCCAATCATTTGAATAAAAATAACATGTACATAGCCCAGAAAGACTGACCCTTAAGCAAGTCAGCAATCAAAAAACAAGTACACTGTGAAAATGGCTGTAAAAAATGGTCATTTCACAAATCTGTGAAATTAAATTGTCAACACAAAGTACCAATTTATAATTTATTTCTTGTTTTAATACATCACATAATGAGTTGACATTGTTACATATATTAACAGTGTTATGTCTAGTAATAACAGACCCCTGCAATATCCTTACGACCCACTGGGGTGATGAGGCTGTGGTCCACAGGTTGAAAACCATTGATGTAGATTATGATTAACCTTTTTTTTTAAATGCTAGGATGGGTTGCCATTATGTGGTCCAAAGAGAGGAGGACAGTATTTAAGAAATCACATCTGTTTACATTTCACAGGTGTTTGGTGTTTTAGATGCGCCAGAATACAGTGGTCAGACTCTTGGAGTTTATAGGCCTGTGATTGATGATGGGGACAATGAGCAGCTATTCTTTAGTCAAAGCCACAGTAATGCAGCTGATGTAATGTCAACATCATCATTGGGCCATGGCAGGGACCAAGTCATCTCATTGCAGGTATTTTAATTATGTACTGCTAAGGCAACTGGGCCATTCTTTATTGAAACATAGCTTCAGTTGTGTCAGTGAACAGTTAATGTACTCAATGTAAAACATAACTTTTGTAATTTAGGCACATCCTGGTGTAGTAGGGCCTAAATGGGTCTCGCGTTGGGCCAGCCTTGCAGACCCTTATAGTGATCCCGGGGCTACACAAGGATCTGTTCCAGTTCCACCCCAAAGTGCAGAAAGAGGTATATTAATTCAAAATCATTAGTAGTTGTTGAGCAAAAGGGTAGTAAATACAATTTTGGTTTCATCATGGACAAGCCCACAAACTAATAATAAACTCAATTTTTCTAATTTTGTAGATGACAGAGTGACATTAATTATTGGTCAATGCTTGGATATCTCAGAATCAGAGGGAAGTCAAAGTTCCAGGACCAGACGGCTACTTCCTCAGGTTCCTCCTGGAGAAAAACTAGAAAACACAACCCCTAGCATCCTAATCCGACATGAAACAAACTTGGACCATGAGCCACCAGAGAAAGGTTCCAGAATGCCACAGCAGCAAGACAACACTCAGAGGCTACGTGTCCAGGATGATGTGGACCCAGACAGTCTGAGTGACACCAGCCGTTCAGATGACAGCTCTATCCTTGATAGAAGCGGTAGGAGCCAAGGAAAACGAGGAACTACAAGACACCTACCTTCAGAAAATGTAAACCATTCAAGAGAGCTGAGGGAGATGCCACAACCTACACCCAAACCCACTTCATTTTATATCGGTTCTGAGGATGGTTTATCCAAGTCCGATGTGTCCAAAAGTCCAGTTCTTTCACAGCCAGAGAAAGACTCTGCTTTCAAGATACCTCCAACTACTGTCTTGATACGACATTTGAGTGGCCATGAGTCTAGACGTCCAGTGAAACCCAACTCATCAGCTCCAGATCTTCAGACACATAACAAGGATGTGGTGCCCACCAAAGATACTTCAACCTCATTTGTTCGACAGGAGAGTTTTACCAAAGACAGGCCAAGTGACAACATTCAAGTCAAGAAACTGCCACATATCTCTAGTCATCCTGCTTTGCGAAGCTTGGATACAGAGGAGACACTTCAAGATACATTTACCTTTCTTAAGGAAGTAGAGAAATCTCCAGAGGAGAAGTTGTCTGGATGTAGTCAACGATCAAAAAAAGGAAGCTCTCCTGCACAAGAAGACTCCTTTTCTGGTGACTCAGATGTGGATACTGCCAGTACTGTAAGCATGGTCAGCAGTAAAAATGCCCCTGTCAGTTCACTTAAGAAGCACACGTCTGCAAATGACACGGGTAAGGAGAAGTCATCATCTGGTTTACCTGCAAAACACAAAGCACGACAACCCACAGCTCGCGAACGACTGTCAGAGAAACGCAAAAGTCATGCCTCTGCAGATAACACCAGTAAAGCTGAACTAAGTCGTCGGCTCCAGCTTCGCCGCAGTGCTGGCAATCGTGGTTCGTTAGACCTTTCAGATAATCAGCATGGTCAGCAGCTATGGCCTGAAGCGGGTGCTTCCGACCATGAGTCAAGTTCACGGCCAAACAACCGTAAAAAACTCACTGCTCCCCTGCAGAAGGAGGACCCCAATAAGGTGACCAAAGGAAGCCATCAGGTGCTGACCAGATCCAACAGTCTTTCAGCCCCAAGACCAACACGTGCCTCCATGCTCCGCCGAGCTCGACTAGGTGAGGCTTCAGATAATGAGAGCGCTGAGACAGACCGAGCATCTCCAAGCTCTGAGCACAGCAAGACAGAATCGAAAAAACTCTCAAGGCTAGACATTCTTGCCATGCCTCGGAAACGCACAAGGTCCTTCACTGTTCCAAGTGACAATGAGTCAACTTCAAGTAAGCATGGCATTTCTAACCGTACTACAGAGGCAAGTAGCAGTGCAAGGAAAGGTGCTTCAAGTGAGGTGAGGCATGCTAACAGCAAAGGGACTGCAGCAGCTGGGAAACACTCCTCCCGTACCCATTCTACCCAAGTTAAACACAGTAGCACAGCTGGTAGGTATTAGTCAGTTTATTTCTCTTATGCTGTGTTCACACCAGACGCGGAACGCGCGGATAAATCGCGCTATTCGCACGTAAATAGCCGCGTGAACATTTGATATTACTCGCTTCATTCGCGCGTCAAATCCGATTCAATCGCGTGTCAAATTCACTTCAGAACAGACGCGGATTTGTGTGATGGGCAGGGCTTCTGTCTGCCTGGTGACTGTAGCTTCGTTGCTAAATGGCTAACATGGATTTTATGAAGAAAATAACAGTGTTTATGTACTTTATGAAGGCTGAAAAACAGCGTCGAAACGTTTAAGACCATGTCTGGGTCCACTACATGCTTTCAGAGGTGCATCCAGCTCTGTGAGCTTATAAACTCCTTCAAGAAACTGAACCTGGATCACGGAGGCTTTCAACGGTGCTTCTGACTGAGCCAAGCCCAGTTTGATGACTTGTTGTCGGTGTCCGCTGGAGGATTTCCCATGGGACACCATCAACAGGTTCTACGTCACAATCACGCCCCCACAAGAGCAAGCTTCTGATTGGTTAACGCGGCGCGAATGTCCGCTGAAGTTCAGATTTTCGAACTCGAGAGATTCGCGCGAAACGCTCGTTAAGTGCATCAAACGTGCAAAACGCTTAATTCGCCTCGCGCGTAACGCCCTATTTGCACCGTGCCACACGCTCAATTCGCGTCATTCGATCCGCGCCATTCGCGCCGCAGGATGTCTATTCACGCGTTTGCATTGACCTTACATGTAAATCACTCGCGCTTGACGCGCATGCCGCGTCTGATGTGAACGCAGCATTAGAAGACCACATCTCTTTTTAAAAAGCCTGCATCACTCACAATATATATAAGCAGGGCTTTACATTAACACCTGCCAAATACGGGTAGATTTCAGCTCTGGCGGGTAAGACAGCCGCTCCCACTAGCCACTTTGTCAGGTTCATTATTAAAAAATATCAATTTTTACATTTTAGTTTTCTTAAAGCAGGGTTCGACAATAAGGATGGCCCAAAATGTGATCTTAGAAATGAGAAGCAGCACGACTGACAAAAATAACTGTGTTCGCGCGAGCAAAAGCAGGTATTTACCTTATGAGAGGGTGATTACTCGCGAGCACAGGTGATGTGACTGTTAAAAAGCGAGCACGCTCCCGTTTACTTGCGTGAAACAACCTTGTGTAGAGGAAGCGCAACTGGTGCGATCGGTTCTCTTTGAAATAGATTAGACAAAAATGCTCGGGCAACCACAGTCCTGCTGCTTTCAAGAGCTCAAGATTGAAAAACATTATACATAAACATCCTTTTGCAAACAGCAGTAGTAACTGCTTTCGTTTTAATCATTCTTTGAATAGATTATTAACATGCCTAACATTAATTGTGTGCACGTGATCATCCTTTTATTACCACACAGTGTATGTTTTCATCTGCTTTCTTTTGCTTAGTTATTTTTGTTAATATAGTTGATTATCATCCTTTACAATAACATTGCTTTAATAGGAGATTACTCCCCATTTATGTGTAGTAACTGCTGATCTGAGACCTTTAGCCAGGACAGATTACTGTGCATATTTTAGATACATGACAATAGATCTTTTTAAACGTCAATTAAAAAAAAGAATGTTTTGTTGAATAAAAAGTGCATGTGCAGCTATTGCTTGTTTTGACACATTTAAAAATTGTGGCAAAGAAATTATTATTTCTTTTTGATGTGGTTAGAGATTTGGTAAATTCTTAATTTTGAGCCCTAATAAAGTAATGTGAGATAAAAACTAATTGCATTGTGACACAACCCATTAACTAATGCACAGTGAGCAAGCTCATACTCAACACACACAAACAAACAGTGAAACAGTGATTACTGCAACTCTCTACTAGCTGGGCTTCCAGCTAACTCTATCAAGCCTCTTCAACTGCTCCAGAATGCAGCAGCACGAGTGGTCTTCAATGAACCTAAACGAGCACATGTCACTCCGCTGCTAGTCCGTTTGCACTGGCTGCCAGTTGCTGCTCGCATCAAATTCAAAGCTCTGATGTTTGCCTACAAAGTGACCTCTGGCCTTGCTCCTTCTTATCTGCTCTCACTTCTGCAGATGTATGTGCCCTCCAGAAACTTGCGTTCTGTGAATGAACGTCACCTCGTGGTTCCATCCCAAAGAGGGAAGAAATCACTTTCGCGAACGCTCACGCTCAATCTGCCCAGTTGGTGGAATGAACTCCCTAACTGCATCAGAACAGCAGAGTCACTCGCTGTCTTCAAGAAACGACTAAAAACTCAACTATTTAGTCTCCACTTCACTTCCTAATCTGCAATTGCCTCTTTGAATATCACACTAACTGTACAAAAAAAAAATTATAATAAAAAAAAAAAAAATACTAATACTACTAATACTTCCCTTCTTAGACTTTACAGACCTGAAACTTGCCTATAGCACTTATTCATTGTTGCTCTTAGTTGTGTAAATTGCTTCCTTGTCCTCATTTGTAGGTCGCTTTGGATAAAAGCGTCTGCTAAATGACTAAATGTAAATGTAAATGAAATAAATGAGGAGGCATGTGGACAAAACAACATCTAAATCAAGTCATTTTAGCATGTCAAAGTCACATTTGTGCATATAAAATATATTTTACAAACAACAAAATTGTGGCTAGTGAAAAAGGCAAGTGGCTAGTAATGTTGGAAATCTAGCCACAGTGGCTGGTGATCAAAAAAGTTAATGTCAAGCCCTGTATTTAAGGTATTACAAGCTTTGACTAGCTGTTCAGCGTAGGATGCTAAAAGTTTATTTCTCTCAAAATCAATTTTTACATTCATAGGGAATTTTGACAAATTAACAAGTAGTAACCTTACTAAAAAACTTAAAGTAACCAATTATAAGGTTTATTATAAAGAAATAAAAGTAAAATATAACCTGTTTTTAACTTTAAACAGCCTGACTGACATAGAAATCCATGCTGGATTTTTCAAAATGGAGAAATATGTATCATTATTACTGACAAAATAGTACCTTTTGTTGTAAATTACCAGCGTAATCTTTTAAAATAAATTCTTATATGCCTTTTTGTTTACAACTTAAGGCTCCCACCGTAGACAAAGGGATTCTGACTATTCCTCAACCTCAGAGGAAGAGTTTGAGACTAAGACCAACTGTAAACAAAAACGGTCCCATGCATCAGCTTCAACTCAGACACAGACTCCGCAGAAGACCGCGCAAATGAGGCTAAAATGTGGCTCTTTGGAAACAGAAGAGGATGAAACTCAGAACGAACACTTCCAGAACTGGTCAACTCATAGCGCAGAGATTGCCAGGTTATTATTAGTCTTACTAGCTTTGTTATTGATTTTTTGGTCTCACTTTATATTAAGTGCCCTTAACTACTATGTACTTGCATTAAAAAATAAATACATCGTACTTACTGTGTTCATAATGTATTTGAGAACACTTGTGGTGCTTGTGAGTTGGGATAGGGGTTGGGTTATGGACATTTTTGGTGGTATGGGTAGGTTTAAGGGTGGGTTAAGGCAGGGGTTCCCAAACTTTTCAGCCCGCGACCCCAAAAATAATCATATGAGTGGCTCGCGAACTCCATTTTTCAAGGTGGTGTAAATATGTAAACGTTGCAGACACAACTATAGGCAAATATAAACATGAGCTTATTGACAACACAAAAATGCAACAGTCTATTAGCCATATAATGTTTTTTAAAGTCATTTATGGATTTAATTACATTTTGCTTTTAAAATTAAAGGCTGATGACTGATTGTTATTTTTATGTTGTTGTTTCTTTAATGCAACTATTAACTATATTCTGTCGGTTATGAATAAAATATGGTAATTCTGATAGTTTAATCAAATTTATTTGAGTTTGGATATCACCAAGCGACCCCTTGTCATTGTCCCGCGACCCCCCAGGGGGTCCCGACCCCCACTTTGAGAACCACTGGGTTAAGGTATAAGGGATGGTCAACAGTGTATTTACAAATGTAATTACAGAAGTTAATTACAGATGTAATTACATACAGGTAGTTAATCAAGCATAAGTACACAGTAAATACATGTATTTAAACAATTAATACAATGTAACTAATTATTAATTTCTGTGTAAGTACATATTGGTTAAGGACACACCGATTTTTTTGTTTTTCTAGTGTAATAATGTTTGAAAATTAGTGAGTGCATGCATGTGCTGTTATATTTCAAATTTTGCATTTATTATTTTTACTTTAGGCTAAGTCAAGATCTCGCTAAAGATCTTGCCATTCTTGCTCGTGAAATCCATGATGTAGCAGGCGATGGTGATTCCCAGGCATCCTCAGGCATAGGAGCTACCACTTCCCCAGTCTCCATGCCCAATACCCCTGCATCCACTATCTCAACCAGAGAGGAGGTGAGCTAAAAGGTTGCATGCTTAGTTAAATAGCATTCCATCATATACCATTCCAATACCATATACCATTCCCACAACTCTCAGTATGAAGCACGTCTTGAGATTCTCCTCATTAGCACCATGATGAGAAATTGTAGATAAAAACAGTCAATAGTACCCAGGCATGTTTGGTTTGGAGTTATGTCAAGGTACCTCGGGACACCTCATGATAGTTATATTGTTTCCCAAAAAAAGGCAGTTTTTTCTGTTCAACTTGTATGTTTTGTTATATTTTCTCTTTTGTGCAGAGACCATATGCATCATTACAGAGTTTCCTGTTACCTCAGGTGCTGAGTTCATCTCTCATTATCACCAAGTGGTGCACAAAATTAAACATGACTTGTTTTCTGTGAGCCAATCGCATTGTACTAACAGCTGTCTGATGTCCACCTTTAAAATTGCTGCCTCACTGTTTTATTTGCCTGTGGGAATTCCCTAATGCATGGAAATTCCAACTACTCACCTCCAAATGCTGTATGTTCAAACTAGTATTTTCCATTAAAGTTGACTGACTGTGAACGTATCTGTTCACAACTGAAGTAGCATGACCATGCATACACTTCCCAGTTTTATCTCCGAAGCTTCCACTGTATGCTGAGCTCAGAGATGTTTGTCTTCTAACATCAAATTTAACTTGTGATGTCCACGTGTTCTTACTAGTGCTTTCCCATCCCTGATTAATCTGCAGCTGGTACAGCATATACCCGAGGCAAGTTTGAACTATCAAAAGGTTCCTCCAGGCTCAACTAGTCCAATAGACCAGGACTCAAATATGAACGACCATGACAGTTCCAGACGGCGTCCCTGGAACCGTGAAGAGGTCAAATTTGGTGCAATTTTTTGCTCATTACACTAATAATCTGATCCATTAGTCAAATATTGAGGGTGTTACAACCTGCATAACCACATGCAGTGTTTTTCAGATACTGTATGAACAAATGCCGCAGTTACATGGTTTTAACCTTTGACTCTTTTTATTTTGATTACAGGTAATACTGGACAATCTCATGTTGAATCCAGTTTCCCAGCTCTCCCAGGCTATCAGGGAGAACACGGAGCAACTAGCTGAGAAAATGAAGTATGAAGTGAAATGTTTTCTATTGGGAATATCTTAGGGGTTTCCATCAACATGTAGTTGGCATCAAAATTTGAGATGATTTCGGGTTGTTGTGGACCCTGTACTGTACTGTAAACCAAATAGTTGGAATGACTAGAAAACTGCATGGAAACCAGTTTCATTAAACAAATCAAAGATTGTACACCAGGTGATACATTTAGCAAAGTTACAATCCAAATGATTTCGTTTAAGGGTTAAGAGTTTAGAATAAACATTTGTTTTCTTTTTTGGATGAACAAAGATCGTTTGCAGTGTCAGTGTTGACAAGGAGGACCCAAACGCAGAATAGACGGGAGAATACAATGTTTATTTATTCATGACGTGTCGTTTATTTATGTGACGTGACTTTTAAGGGACTGTTTGATATGGATTTATTAATCATTTATACAGTTCAATGAACGCAAACTGTCGTAGAATATTAAAGACGCAAACTCCTCACTGCTTCACTGCTGTGCCTTCAAACCTCCTAATTCCTGCAGCACGAGGACTTTATGAGCGCCAAAAGTGGCTGATCTGTTCAGCGAAATATTTAAAAGCGTCACCGCATAACAAACGACTTAAACTATATAACTAAAGAAATGTCCTGTGTGCTAAGCGAGATCGCTTACTGAACAGCTCATCATCGATGACGTAAGCGTGCCCAGGCCTGAATGTAATGTGAGTGCGGGCCGTCAGGGGAGACGGGAGGGGGGACAAGCGTGCTTTGGCCCGGTTCAAGGCAACTGTACATAGTGTGAGTACGCCCTAAAAATCCTCTGCTGAGATTTTGACAGATTTAATGTTTTATTTTAATAGATTTTATCTAAGGCTGAAGTCAGACTAATGTTAAAGCTTCTTTCTACACAATTTTCAAGTAAAGTCAACTATTTGGGTTTAAAGTGCACAACATTTCTAAGCGGGATGTTAATTCAATTGGGCTGTTGAGTTTCAGCTTGTATAAAAACTTGAGTGGTTTAAGGCAAGAGGTTAAATAGTCAACTATTTAGGTTAAGAGTGTGACTAAAGTCAGCTGTAGTATTAAACTAATGTTAAAGCTGGTTTCCATGCAATTTTCTAGTAAAGTGAGTGATTTGGGTTACTATACCACAACCTAGCTTTCTTGGATGTTGTGTAAAAAATTAAGTTGTTTAAGGAGACGGGTTTACATGCTAGTTTCCAGTACAGAATAACTACACACTATAAATCATTTATTAAGCATTAGCAAATAGTGAATTCATTATCAGTTAAGCATTAACTCTACATTAATAAGCGCTAGTAAGCAGTTTATAACTGCAGCTACAAATGCTCTATTCTTGACTTATAAGCACCTATATAATGTGTTCAATAATTGTATTTTCATACTTAGTTAATGATTTATTTTTCATTACTATATCAAGTATTGCATTATTTATAAACCATTTGTATTGAAGAGTAGTTGAAGGTTTTTAGGATCATTCAAAATGAGTTAGTAAATGATTAATAAATTATTGAAATCAACATGTATATGTCTTATTATTCAGGCATATATTAATGCTTACTATCTATGTTAATAAATGCTTTGTTAACTCAACTTCATCTAGTTTTGTTACCTAATCTAAAGTGAGGACTATTCATGCTTTATAAATCCCTTATAAATGACAAATAAAGTCTCAGTTAAATTCCAAACAGGTAAAATGACATTATTCATTCCTATTCATTTAAAGATACACAACTGAAACTGTACTTAAAATGAAAAATAAATAAGTGCAACCTGATCTAAAATAAATTCACTGTAGAGTTTGAACATTGCATCTTATTATATTTTAAAATTATTATATTGTTATTGTATTTTGACACTCCTGATATTCAGCAATGTTTAACCTTTACAGTAATTTTACATTTTAGAAAAGATTGCAAGGATTATTGTTCATTTGATTCGGAGCCTTTAATTGTCATTTATAAGGGATTTATAAAGCATGAATAGTCCTCACTTTAGATCAGGTCACAAAACTGCATTAAGTTGAGTTAATAAAGCATTTATTAACATACTAGTTAACTATTAATATATGCCTGAATAATAAAACATATACATGTTGATTTCAATAGTTTATTAATCATTTACTAACTCATTCTAAATTATCTGAAAAACCCTCAACTACTCTTTAATACAACTGGTTTATAAATAATGCAATACTTCATTTAGTAATGAAAAATAAATCATTACCTAAGTATGAAAATACAATTATTAAGCACATTATACAGGTGCTTATAAGACAAGAATAGAGCATTTGTAGCTGCAGTTATAAACTGTTTACTGGCGCTTATTAATGTAGAGTTAATGCTTAACTGATAATGAATTTACTATTTGCTAATGCTTAATAAATGGTTTATAGTGTGTAGTTATTATAAAGTGTCACTGAATTTTCTTCCAAAAATTAACCAGTAAAAATGGCACCAAAATGAAATTAAAAAGTATGTATATGATAAAGATCGACTTTGCCAACTTGTAGTAGTGAATTAGCATAAACGCTATTTAATAACTCAATATAATAATGATTATTATGTCTATTTTAGAGTTCTGTTTCACAATAAGACCGAGGTCTGGGAGGAAATAGAGGCAAAAATTAATGCTGAAAATGAAGTTCCAATCATTAAGACATCTAATAAGGTAAATTCCCTCCTGGTTTAAGGCAATTGCAAAGGAAATACCTTTATTTATTTGTTTACTTACTTTCTTACCTGCTTTGCCAAAAGGAAATTTCATCTATTCTTCAAGAACTGCGAAGGGTCCAAAGACAACTGGAGGGTAAGTTTAATAGTATTAACTGTCCTACACATTCTGAGATTACCCCGGCATACATTTAAGTTTTTGTCTTTGTCATATCTTAGTGATCAACACTATTGTTGAGCCT
>NC_141040.1:3180000-3215000 GCF_052040795.2 Danio rerio
TTCTATTTTATCAGCTGTGAACAAGCATTGTTTAATACCGAACCCACATTTCTAAATGTTTCAGTGTGCATCACCAACATGATTCTTGGCAAAACATTTTAAAGCTTTGAATTATTTGTCAAATAAGTCAGTATTTAATTATAGAATAACATCTTTTGACTTTATTGAATGTACTAAAGCATATGTCATGAGAGCGAATCAGAAATGCTGTAGTTTGTCTTTAAATAGTGCTTTATTTGTGAAAAATGTATCTTGCCACATTTTGTGAAACAGCCTTAACCTTCTCTAATCTGTAAGTTAGATAGGAAAACTTTGAATCCTGAAACAAAACAAACTATGTAACGGAATGTCTGAAAAATCTAGCCGAACAGATGTACTGTAATACATAGTTGTGTTATCGCCAAAGGACGCGTATCTCACCTGTTGTTTTGAACACAGATTGTTTCATAGAACATTGAAAGTTTGTACTGTTAATGCAAATAGATTTACTTGTACTGTTAAAGAAACAGTTTTTTTCTGGATTTAGACTAACTTCACAACTGCGCTCAAGTTGAACAGTTGAGTTTTACCATTTCTTAATCCATTCAGCTCCAGGTATGGCGGGAGCCCTAGCTTAGCATAGATCATTGAATTAGATTAGACCATTAGCATCTCGCTCAAAAAGAGTTTTGATCATTTAAAGTACTTAGTTGTATTTACATTGTGTACGAAGGCTGATGGAAAATGAAAAGCTGCTATTTTCTAGGCCGATAGGGCTAGTGACTATACTGATTCTGGCGCAATAATCAAGGAAATATACTGTCGTAATGGCTGCAGCAGGCGCAATGAAATTACAAAGCAGCTGAAAATCGGCTAACTTCCATGTAATCCTGTTTAAAAGGATTCAGTTCAGGATCTGCATCAAAGTAACCATGTTCTGAATCATCTCTCACCAATGTTTTCATGGTTTTGCAAGACGACATTATCCAGCTGCAGACCCACAGACCCTCACTTTTCAGGCCACCCTAGATTCACACCAAAATCATGACGTCATATTGACATTGTAACCCAACGATGTTGGGATGTTGGATTTCGTTTGGAAGTGAAAATCGGGTTGACGTCAGAACCTAACATCTGATCGACGGCAATGTCTAACATAAAATCAACCAAAGATCAACGTCTAATCATGCTACACCTTGACATTGTGTGTTGACATTTGTGTTACTGCCATGAAATCTATCAGATGCTGGATTTTTGTCACTTTCCAACACAACCTAAAATCAACCAAATAACAACGTAATTTAAAGTCATTATTGGACGTCAAAATAATGTTGTCCTTAGACACTAGCTAGACATGGAATTTTGGTCACCTCATGTCATGACCTGAATCTAACCTAATATTGAAACATCTTATGATGTTGTGCGCCTGCTGGGATGTGCATTGTTAATAAACACTGTACATATAAAGTACATATAGTCCATAAATACTGCCTGAACCTTGTGGTCTGGCACATGTGAGGGTCTGAGGGCCTGCTTCAGGAAATATCTCGCAATTTTGAATATACTAGCTATGTTTCCATCCACCTATTTTTATGCGCATTTTGAATATGTGCATTAAAAAATGGTTGATAGAAACGCTAAGATGCACGTAAAAAGCATATGCGCACAACTATGATAAACTTATCATTCGATAAGAAGAAATGCGCATAAACTACAATGGAAACACTTTTACCGAACAAATTCCAGTATGTGCATCAAAAAAAATCATGTGATTTTGATATAGGAGATCAAGTGATGTTGAAAATGTGTGTGAATGGACAAACCAGCAAGCTGAGCACACTGTATTTGATCAGCATTAGTGTAATTATATCATTAACGACCTCTAGAACTGTCAAGGTGCATTTACTAAATAAAGAAAAGATTCACACAGCTTCTCCTACCACAGCAAACTCCGTTTTTCCTGTAGATATTTGACGCCAGTTAATCAGGAAGCAATGATTTTGTTCTTTTTGGCTCATTAGATAGAAACGCTGCTTTATTCGCTTGTCTTGTATGCGATGTTCCCGTTTTGCGCATACATTTAATTCCCATCTTTGGATGGAAACATAGCTACTGACTGAAGTTAGCCGATTTTCAGGCACTGGGTAAAAGTGTTGTTCATTTAAACCAGCTTCTCTTAAAGACAGCCCATGGTTTACGACATGGCGAATAATTTGTAGCCCTGACTGTATCTATTCAGAGATTCCTGCTTTTTTGGTCCTACGCTCTTTTGTCCTCCAAACACTCTCGCACATTTGTCTACTTTTCCACCTATCAATCCTTCTTATTCGATCTATATTTTCAATGAAGACCAGCTCAAGCTTCCTCTGTTACCAAAACAGAGTAGTAAGTAATGAGAGTAAGCCTGAGTAGGCGTTCAGTTGCAATTCTTGGAATGTTTTTTTACTTGACTTTTTTTACATAACTGCCATAACATGTTACGTAATTTACCATCTTTCTAATTTGAATGTGTTTTTAACTATTTGTAGCTATTCAAAAATGTGCTGTAATATACAGTATATATTTATATATAGTGTGTTGTGTGTAACACGGGGCGAGGAAGTGGCGCAGTAGGTAGTGCTGTCGCCTCACAGCAAGAAGGTCGCTGGGTTGTTGGTTCGAGCCTTGGCTGGGTCAGTTGGCGTTTCTGTGTGGAGTTTGCATGTTCTCCCTGCCTTCGCGTGGGTTTCCTCCGGGTGCTCCAGTTTCCCCCACAGTCCAAAGAAATGCGGTACAGGTGAATTGGGTAGACTAAATAGTGGATGAGTGTGTGTGTGAATGTTTCCCAGAGATGGGTTGCGACTGGAAGGGCATTCGCTGTGTAAAAACGTGCGGGATAAGTTGGCGGTTCATTCCGCTGTGGCGAACCCGGATTAATAAAGGGACTAAGCCGACAAGAAAATTAATGAATGAATGTGTTTAACACGGGGAGTGACACTGACAACAGAAGTAGGATTCACGTGCAGATTTATTCAAGGCAAGCAATGGTCAACACAGGTGCAAACAGATGTATGAGGGCAATCCAGAATCGTTATCAAACACAGGCGAGAGGTCTGAAGGCAGGCAGCAAACAGAGACAAAAGGATAAACAAGACTAGGATCAAAACCTAGGAAAACAAGACTAAGATGAAACGCGTTTTAATGCTACTTTACAGATAACAAGACTCAGCAATGTTGTTCGTGTTTGAGCAGTATTTTGGTCCATGAATCAGTCCTTGAGCAGCTTCACCTGTGCAAGTGTAATCAGTGGAGACTTGGAGCAGGTGTGTGTGTGGCATGACTGAATATGTAGTCCATTTATAAGCAGATTTGTAGTCCTGTGTAAGTGTGTGTGTGTGTGTGTACGTGTTTTTATGACATATCAGGACACAAATCTGTATAATGACATGGGTATGACACAGGTATTACAAAAGGAGGTGAAATATGAGGACATTGGTGACGTCCTCGTTTCTCAAAATGCTTATAAATCCTACAGAATGAGTTTAATCAGAGAGTAAAGTCTCTTGTGATGGTTGGGTTTAGGGGTGGGGTGGAGGCAATATAATATACGGTTTGGACAGTATAAAATGAATGGAAACCTATGTAATGTCCCCATTTTTCACAAAAACAAATGTATGTGTGTGTGTGAGTGTTTACCAGCGACCTCTGGTGGTTTGAACGCTGGTGATCGTGACATTGCAGAGTGTGAATGAAAAAACAGGTGCTCATTCCATTTTGTCTCAAAGCAACGAAAATGTTTTGTTCAGTAGATTTCTGTGTCGCTCAATGTGTGAACACTTTTGAAAATGTGGCTTTGGTATTTAACAATGCTGCTCAGCAGCTGTAAAACGAAATAAAATATATATTAAAACTATAGTATGGTAAGATGTCCACTTATTGTGATACTTAGTCAGAACTGTTAAGAGGTTAAATTATATAATTTATTTCAGACGAAATGAAAAGTGATCAATCCAATAGTATCTGGATGCAGCCTTTATGATGCAAGCTGAGATTGCATCACTTGGCGATGCAGTGTCAGACACAATGCACTCAATGCAGTGAGTGATGTCACTGTGACGGGTAGGGTTAGGTGAGCGCATTAAAAAGCATTGGATGCAGCTCAGATTGCACTGCACCAGGTCTGCATCCAGACCCCTCTCGATCAATCTGTTGTAAAATATTGAACATCTGTGTTTTTGTTTATGCAAGAGTTTGGGGAAAATAATATTTTTAGCATATCTTCATTTCAAACATAAGCGGTTAATATTAACGCATTTATAAACATATAATCGAAAGTGGGCTTTATATTAATGACTCAAGTCAAATATGATTGAGCTGCATATTCTCAAAATTGTCTGAGGAATTGGTTCATGTTAGGGTGCACATCTTACCCTACACACTTTTAGTTTTAAACTGGCCAGTATAGAAACTTTCGGCAACTAGTACCTTCTGTTGAAAACAATGTGAATGTGCAGTAAATTTTCAACTACAACATTCTTATCTCTACCAGGGACCATTCAACACATTACTTTATTTAGCAAGTGACATGATGATATTATTGTATAGCGTTGCGTCTGTAATTCCTTACATTCAATGTATTTATTTATGTATTTATTTGTTCAAAAAGTCTGCCATCCTGTTGGTAATGTCAACTGAAAACTGTTTCTAAATATCTGCACTGAGAAATGATTGTATATTTGTTGAATGGTTTAGCAGCTCATCAAACACTTTGCTTTATATGTTTGGATGAGTGTTATGAATGTTTTGTTGGATGTCACGAATGCAAATAAAACAATTATTTTGAAATGACTGCCCGTGTGCCATCTGTGCCCTTAACTTAAGAAGCACTAAAGATGTCGTTACTCTTCTTCATATTACCCTAGGCTGGTTGGCTGGTTTTAGCTGGTCGACCAGTGTACAAAATTCCCCCTATCGCGCATGAGCGAGAGACTTCTCTAGACAGGCTTGGCGCATGCGCGTTTATTCAGTTCAGCCGTACCCTGCAGAGTATGACAGCACGGAGACTCCGCTACTCTGTTTTTACTGCTTAAAAACTATCCTTGTTGTGTGGTATCACTGTGCGCGTATAAAACTGTAAGCAATTATCGTTCTTATCATTCTAGAAGTATTTATAATGTGTCTGGTATAATCTGGTCTAATTTACCTCAGAAAATCTAAACCCAGTGTACATTTGCGGCAGTGCCCGATAGTTTAATTATTTATTTAATTGTTAATCATACGTCCGTTTACTTTCACTACTTTTAACAGTTTCAGTTTCAACCAGTGGCGCCCCCAGAAAATTTTCTTAGGGGTGGCCAAGTAAGGCCACAACAAATCTTGTGGTGGCACACAAAAAGTTATGAATTGTGTATATATTGTGAATAAGGAGTAATGTTATATTTTTGTTTTTGGTAAAATAAATAATGAAGTTTTAATGAATTCCAATAATTACTCTTGAAATATTGTAATTTATTCCGCAAGTACAAGTGCAAACCAAATAAAAATCAATATTTAGTCTAAAACCTCTTTCAGGTAAGTTATTTCTTGTACAACATACAATATATGCCATGTCTAACATTAATGAGTTATGAATAATGAATATCATTAATGAATGAATTAATAAACCAAACAAAACCCAACAAAATTTTGAAAAGCAGATTTCAAAATGCATCTAGTTATTTATTTTGGATTTGTGGTTTTCAATCAGATGAAACAACTTTAATTTTTTTATAAAAAGTGTGCAATCTCAGTGAATCAGCTTCATCAGTGGCGCTGATCAATTAACAATAATTTAGTGGCTGCATTTTATTTATTCATGTATTTACTGAAGTATTGTGAATTTAAGTAAATACATTTAAATTAATAATATCAGCAACTATCATATTGGGGTGGCCAGAGTTTACACAAGGCCACCCCTTGGGGGCGCCCCTTGTTTCAACAACGATATTAAGCTTGTTTCATATTGTCATATGAATAGCTATCATGCGGAGCGCACGTGATAGTCACACAGGCGCATGCACAAATTTAATCTGACACCGCTAATTAGTGCCTATAGTAGCTGCGCTGCTCTTTCGAATTATATTGCATGTACTCCATATATATGTATCAGTAAAGATTGAAATTGAGTGATTGAATATTGTTTATAACTTTGTATATTTGTCACCTTATACCTTTTATGTATATTTACAATTTATTCCTGTTCTTCGACAGAAACCGCACCATATAATCACACAAAAGTGAATGTCGTCATAAAGAAATAAAGGAAATTGGACATGTTCATTCTGGAGTAGCTGCAGTTCTTTCTAACAGAATTAGGCCAGTTGGGTTCCAACCACACAATAGCGTACAGAATATCCCACAACCAGCCTGGTTTTAGAGGGGTTTTGGCCATTTCCAGGTTTTGGCTGTGCTCCCAGCTTGGCTAGGCTGGTCAAGCTGGTTTTAGCTGGTCATCTCCCAGCCTGACCAGCTAAGACCAGGCTGGAAATGGCTGGAAACCAGCCTGGAAATGGCCAAAACCCCTCTAAAACCAGCCTGGTCGACCAGCTAAAACCAGCCAACCAGCCTAGGCAGGTTTAAGCTGTATTTTTCAGCAGGGTATAGAATCGAATGATCATTTGTCTTTTTCCAACGATAACAAAACGCTCTGTAGTCGATCATTCATTGCATTTTTATGTTTTCAGGAATTTGTCTGAACAAACTGGAGTTTGAGTCTTGTCTTGGGAAGTCTACATGAACTGATGCTAAAATAAGAATCAACTACCTTAAGTTTAGACCTTGTGGAAAGTTGACTTGTAATGACAGGTATTACAAGTCAGTTCATTACGACGCATACATCTATGCTGTTTAAATCTGACGTTCATGATACATCGCTAATAGTGCATTCACACCAGATGCGGATGGATGGTCAAGCACGAGTGAGTTACATGTTAAGTCAATGTGAAGACATGCATAGACGTCCTGCATCACGAATGACGCGTTTTGCATGAATCTGAAAAAAAAATTCGGAACTTTAGTGGACATTTGCATTGTGTTAACCAATCAGGAGCTTGCTTTTGTAGGGGTGTGAGTATGATGTAGTTGGTTTGTCCTCCTGTAGACAACAGCTCATCAAACTGGGCTCGGCTCATTCGGAAGCACCGCTAAAAGCTCCATCATCCAGGTTAAGTTTCTGGAGGAGTTGATGAACTCACAGAGCTGGCTGCACTTCTGAAAAGAGCTAGTGCACACAGACATGGCGCCGAACAAATCTACGCCGTTTTTTTCAGCCTTCCTAAAGCACATAAAGCACAGCTACTATCTCAATAAAATCCATGTTAGCTGTTTAGCAATGAAAATAGAGTGACCGAGCAGACAGAAGCCCCACCATGACGTGAATCTGCATCTGTTGTGAAGGGAACATCACGCATAAATGAAGCGAGTTTGATGAGCGAATGAAGCAAGTCATTTCAAAATGTTCTATTTACATGCAAAAAGGATGATTTATTCGCACATGCCGCGTATGGTGTGAACAGCTTAACTCATACATTTATTTTCCTTCGGCTTAGTCCCTTTATTTATCAAGGGTTGCCTCTGTGGAATGAACTGCCGTCTTATTCAGCATATGTTTTATGCAGCAGATGGGAAACACCCATACACTCACATGCATTCACACTCACTTCAAACTGCTGCTAATTTAGCTTGCCCAATTCACCCATAGCACATATCTTTTGACTGTGGGGGAAACCAGAGCACCTGGATGAAACCCTGGCGAACATGAGGAGAACATGCAAACTCCACACAGAAATGCCAAATGGCCCAGCCGGGGCTCGAACCAGCAACCGTATTGCTGCGAGGGCCGAGGGGACAGTGCTAACCACATTTTTGTAAACACTTTTGTACATTTTTTACAGCGATTGTCTTTTTTCTTAAATGTGACTGAAATAATCACTTAACTGCACATAATAAAACTTATCAATTAAATTGCAGTAGCGTATTATACAAAATTTCTTTCTAGTTCTCAAATGGCCTGTTTCCACTGAGTGATACGGTCCGGTACAGTTCGGAACGCTTTTATGGCCATTTCCATTGTCAAAAGGTACCTAAAGTGAACCGTACCGTACCACTTTTTGAGTACACTTTGAAAAGGTACCTTGCAAAACAAAAGGGTACCAAAAGGTGGAGCTAGATACGCAGCTGAACGCTATTGCTTTACAGAGATATGTCACTTACGCATACACAAGCAGGAGAATGAAAACAAAGAAACTGCCATTTTTAAATACACAGCGGAGACATTACATGGTAATTCTATATACATTTAATAATGAGTCATGGTCGACCCGAGCTCAAACAAACCATGTCGCTGTCTTAATGAACAGCCACAAAGCCAAGATCTGCGGTGTCCTGTTTTTGTTTTAGGAGCCCGTCTAAAAGTGCGAGCGGTTCCACTTTCTCTAAAGAGCTCTGCTGCACGTCTATATTTTAGAAATAACAAACTTTTTGAGCTCATGATAATAACGTTCATGTGATAATTGAAGTGCTTCTGACATCCAAACGTGAGAGTGAAACATGAAAAAAAAACAAAGGAGAAGCTGGAAAAAACAGAGCACATGGCACATGGAAAATAATGCACAGCCATGTATAACAGCCAATATGCTTAGTGCATTGTTTTCTAATGATTCAACACATCATTAAATATTCCTTACAATGCAAAAGCACCACTTGCCATCTGAAATGTCCTCAATGATGTGTGCTTAAGTAATTCAGGCTTATGATGAACACTTTGAAGATGCAGTTCTCATATATTTATTTACAGTCTTCACATATCAAAGTATTGTATGGAACAAGGGCATTATTTGATTAAACATTGTTGAATGGAATCATACATGGTGTGGGTATGAACATACAGCATTTACTGTGGGATCTCCACTTCGCTCTGGAGACCCATAGAACAGTTAACAAAGGGAAATTATTTTTAAAAACTTGACATAGCACATTTTATTCCCACAATGACTAGCCTATTAGCATTGATGACGGCCTGCCCAAGCAACAATATGAATACAAATTATATTAAGATGAATTTTACCCAAATCTGATTCCTGCTGCACAAAGCCGGGGCAGGTTTTATTCTGGGTTAAGCTGCGGTCACATTAGACCAGTGTTCACCAAACTTGTTCCTGGAGGGCCGGTGTCCTGCAGATTTTAGCTCCAACCCTAATCAAACACACCTGAACAAGCTAATCAAGCTCTTACTAGGTATACTTGAAACACCCAGGCAGGTGTGTTGAGGCAAGTTGGAGCTAAACCCTGCAGGGACACCGGCCCTCCAGGACCAGGATTGGCGACCCCTGCATTAGACTTTGAACATGCGATATTCTGTCGTGCGGCGCTTCGAAAAGGGGCGGGATTAAACAAGTTAATTAGACAAGTAAAAAAGCGAGCGATTGGTCCATGTTTTAAATTTCTGTCCAGAGAGGTCATGTTTTGATCCTCGATTGGTCTCACGTAGTCAAGTGATGCGATTTCGCAGGTCAGAGTTCACCAAGCTTGAACTTTGCATCGCAGCAACCTGCGAAACTTGACACATGACCCTGCGTTTCCGGTCTGACGTATTCGTGTGCGTATGAATGGAAGTCTATGGGAGAAAAAGCCCAGTGTGACCGCAGCTTTAGAGATCGCAAACTAGATCAGCTGTAAATAAAGTGGGATGTGGGATCCCCCCAGGCCCCAAGTGTCTTTAATTTCCGCTATGTAAATGTGTCCATTATATTTTGATAATGATACCTCTGAATCTTCAACATAGACATTAACTGCTGAATATCTGGAGAGAAATGACTCAAACTCACCCTCCGATGTCTTGCTTGTTTGCTGCTCGCATCACGGTTCCAGTCTGCGTTGACAGAGAACATTTATATAGAGTGCTGTGAAACAACCTAACCTGATCTTAACCAGGTCGGATTTTGTCAACCCAAAACTTACTCTGCAGCAGAGTTTGTTCAACTCATTATTGTGAAACAGGCCTCTGATGTTAATAACAGTAAAGCATGATAACAGTGTCATGTGATAAGCTTAAATTAAGACTGAAACTTTCATGCTCAGTAACAACACATGATGTCTTAGGTTTTTATTAGGTTACACTTTCAGGCATAAAGGTTGCTCTTTAAATGCATTTTTGAAAAACTAGTGCTGCGTCCCAGTTCACACTTATACTACACCCTAAAAGTATGTACTTTATGTGAAGGACAATGTTCATTCAATCATTTTCTTGTCAGCTTAGTCCCTTTATTAATCCGGGGTCGCCACAGTGGAATGAACCGCCAACTTATCCAGCAAGTTTTTACGCAGCGGATGCCCTTCCAGCTGCAACCCATCTCTGGGAAACATCCACACACACACTCATACACTACGGACAATTTAGCCTACCCAATTCACCTGTACCGCATGTCTTTGGACTGTAGGGGAAACCAGAGCACCCGGAGGAAACCCACGAGAACGCAGGGAGAACATGCAAACTCTACACAGAAACGCCAACTGAGCCAAGGTTCAAACCAGCGACCTTCTTACTGTGAGGCGACAGCACTACCTACTGCGCCACTGCCTCGCCGAAGGACAATGTATATACTTTTAAGTGTGTAACAGAGGAGTGTGCAAGCTTTGGGACATACTACTTTCTCGTTAACAGATTGTTATGTTGTTTAGTTACGCCCCCTGACAATCATCTCGACACATCATCCACATTTCTTTCTTATTTAAAGCTGCAGTTGATGATTGTCTTCAGAAGCATTTTTGTTGTGCTGGTTGAAAGTCTCTTCACAGTCTAATAGTAATGATTACAGTAAATGATCTAAATGTGTTTATATGTATTTATATATTTTGGGTAAGGCATAAAACTAAAAAATGTTCATCCAATTAAATAGAGTCGAACCGACATCTCTTATTATTCCGATAAGTAGCCCAATCTGTCTGTCAGCAAATGCAGATTTAAACAACTGCGCAGCCTTTTGTACGCAGCTCCGCCGACCGCAGCGCGTTCACAAGAGAGAATCTGTAAAAACCTGCTGAATCAAAACTTTTTAATAACCTGAATCAATATTGGAGTTACCTTTGCACGCTGGAGAAGTGATGACACCATGTCTGAAGGATTTCTCTTAGACAGGTAATGTTCTGTTTTAAAACTGTTTTAGCTTCACGCTACGCTGATGTAGCGTTAGATGTTGTTGTCACAAATGGGTTATATCATCACAGAAGTGTTGTTCAGCCACTAAAATCTTCCGATGAAAGATTGATGAGACTATTTTCAGTTTCATAAGGTCCTTTTACAGCATCGATGATGTAGATTTTAATTAGTTTAACAACAAAACACAAGTAAATAGCGCTATTCCGCCTAGTCTCTCCCTATATTGTTCACCATGCAACTCTAAATATTCACTCTGAAATAGCATGTCAGTTTGGCTTGCATGCTGCCGGACAAGCACTAGTTACTTTTAACACATGAGAGAGGGCTCTTCTGCGGTGCTCGTGTTTCAGGAGGTGTGGCTCTAGACGGCAGGGGAGGGAATGTGATTCAGAGATTTATGCTAAGCTGTTAGCATTGTGGAAGATCACCTTCTGCACCTTTAATAAACTACCTTATTGGAGAAGCAGCAGACGGATAATCATGCAGAGTCTTTCATGCCGAAGAAATCTCCTCAGCTCTTTGGATAATTGTGCAATCTGATGATAATGTCCAAACATATCTTGATATAAGTTCACACTGTTCACACAGATGAATTATAACATGGAAAATGTGATTTAAATATGTTCCACTCGACTAGATATCAATTAAAAGTCATTGAAACAACTTTATTGAAGCTTCGCTACTTGACACTTGGTCTTGCATGTTCGCCATGTTTGTAGTTTATTTACACTTTTCATCCTTGTTTGTAGTTCTAATCAAATTCAAGTCTAACATGCAATGTATCGTGGCCAATGTTAGCGGTTAGTGTATGGATGCTTCAACACTGGATTTTTCCAGAAAATAGTTGACCATCCGGCAACCTTTGGCATACTCTGTTCATCATTATGGTTTGGGACATACCAATTCTATTTTTGAATACTATTTAGGATGGAGAGTATGCGAATTGGGACGCAGCATATGTAACCCCGCCGGTCCTACACCACCCAACCCGCTCTGAGCTGGGATCGAATCGGTGACCTTCCGCATGGGAGTCGGGTGCTCTACCAAGGAGGCTAAAGACCATGACCCCTAGCATCTATCTGTCTATCTAGAGCACCTTTAGAGGTCAGAGGAGTGAGGTTTACCTGCACAGCACACACTAGCTGGCCTCCGTTACACTCACCCCCTAAACATCACTCCCATCCGGGTCACGGCACCAATGTAACCCCACCAGTCCTACGCCACCCAACCCGCTCCGAGCTGTTATCGAACCGGTGACCTTCCGCATGAGAGTCGGGTGCTCTACCAAGGAGGCTAAAGACCATGACCCCTAGCATCTATCTGTCTATCTAGAGCACCTTTAGAGGTCAGAGGAGTGAGGTTTACCTGCACAGCACCTACTAGCTGGCCTCCGTTACACATAGGGCTAAAATTCCAACAAATAACCACTTTTGTTGATGTGTTTTTCTATTTAAAAACTCAATAATGGTCTGTTCCATTAAGAATCTAGACTGGAATCACAAAGCTCCACATCATAGTATATCTGACAAGAGAAACCTTAACTTAATTATTACATGAACTTAAAAACACAGTTCCCATAATGCAAATATTAAGAAAATCCAACATGTATATCTACAATCAATGACACAATAAACGATATGAACTGTACAGCAATATTTACACAGTGTGTCTGACATTCAGACCATTAAAAAAACCAGAAGGGTCTCAATTTCAGCAGGCGACAAGAATCAGTGGTCAGATACCTGTTAAACAGCATGCAAAATGTAATGGATGTTACTTTTGAGGGATTTACATTTTCAAAAGGATTTAACTGCTGATGAATACACCTTCAGTGGTGAGGGCATAAAGAAGTATATTAATGAATCAATAGTATTGCACAAGTCTTTAGCACACTGAAAAATAAAACAGAGATGCTTTAAAACAACACATCTTATCTTATGTTTTGAAATTTGTCTCTAAGATTCTTAACAACGCTGTGCTGACTAGAATCAGCCTTTTTTCCAGAAGCCACAGCATCATCTGATGGTTCACTACAGGATGAGGCTTTCTCTACTTTTTTGCAACACTCAGTCTTGGGCAACTTTTCTGTCTTACATCCACCCTCTTCCCTTTGACGGTATTCCTCTGAGTCCTGATACGCTCGACAGCGGTCGATGACAGCCTTGATTGAGATCTTCTCGTGAGAAGTTGGTGAACGGATTTGGACATAGCCATCATCATCCATTAATTCCGGTTTCTTGCCCTCTTTCGTAGATAAGTCGATCTCTACTGCCGGTGGAACCTCGGGAACTTTCTCAATCACGATTATATTCTTCTCATTTGGGAGCGTAGCTTGAGCAGAGACATAGTAGCCACTGCTGGCATCTGTACTCTGAAGAATATGCAGATCTCTCAAGTACAAACTACCCAATTTTTGGTCAAGAGAGCCAGCACGCTGTGTCCGAGTTGGGAATTGTTCTGTATTTTTTCCATTGTAGACCGTTTGAAACGAACAATCCGAGGAGCCATTAGAAGTGATTAAGTGGCTAGAAGAGCAGCTGGAACGTCGTGTAGAACTGCGGTCAAACATCCTGTCTGCTGCAGACTGATTTTGGGCTACTGCTGGCTGAGAAGACGGGTTGTCTAGGTGTGCATATTTTGAGCGAAGCTCCCGGACATCTGGCCAGTTGAACTTCTCGGGTGGTGTAGGACTGCGAGCTGGGCTAGGAGGCATAAGCTGCGCCTCCTGGTCTCTATCACGATCAGCCTGATCATATGGAGCCATGGACGGCATTGAGTCTGGTTTACCTGTTCATCAAAATGCTCAAAATTAGCGGAGCAGCAAAACGGGATACATTAAAATGACACGAAAAAGCTAAATCTCGGCAACTAATAGGTCACACTTTACAATCATAGATAAATATACTAGATATCACATAGGGACCCTGAGCATGCGTCAATAGCGCCGCCACATTGGTACAGTGCTCCCAGGACAAATGTCATTCAACCGCACTAGTCAAGACAGTGTTATTACGTGAAGATGCGGGACTTTAGCGCTGTCTACGGGTGTAGTAACGAGCAAACAAAGAAAACAAAGCATAAAGGCAGAACATTTCATAGGTAATATTAAGTTTTTTTCTGTTTTTGTATGTTCTGAACTTTTGTGCTAATCAGGTCACGTTATTGAGGATAACTGTCACTTACTGCTTTCACCATAAGACAAAGAAGCTCCAACTCGCACTAAACACTCGACTTATGCTAGTTTTGTTGAATAACATCAGCAAACAATGCAAAAGAAATATGACAATGAGATGCTGCGCTGCCAGAAACTTGTATTATTGTCGGCTAACGTTAGTGAAAGAGTCGTTCGGGGGATTCATTCACAAACAAATCGCTCTCTCCGTCAGTATGAGCAGTGAAAGCAGGAGAGGAGTTGTGTTTCAGGACACAGATTAGATTAAATTTAACAGGGAGGGTGGATAGTACATTTCTGTACACAAAAACAAAAGCTTTTTGTCAGGAATGCCCGTGCGGTCACTGATCCATCAATGTAGAAAAGTGATGTAAAATTATAATTTTCGTAATTAGAAAAAAAAATTACATACTAACATCCAGGAAAACTCCCGATCGTAGATATATGTGTTTATGTGTATATCTCTGGCTTTGCCTGGCCACAGTCCTCCACTGTACCTTGGTCCCGCATTCATTTCAAAGGAGCGCTACCCTGTAGCAAGATGGCGGCGCTATTGACGCATTCCGTCCAATAGACAACAATAGGCCAGGCGACATCTAGTGTATATATCTATGCTTTACAATAAGGTTCATTAGTTAATGTTAATTAATGCATTTACTAACATGAACAAACAATGAACAAAACATTTACTACAGTATTTGTTCATGTTATTTAACGTTAGTTAATGAAAATACAGTAGTTCATTGTTAGTTCATGTTAACTCATAACTAATGTTAACAAGCATGGACTTGGATGTTAATAATGCATTAGTAAATGTTCAATTATGATTAATAAATGCTGTACATGTGTTGTTCATGATTAGTTCATGTTAGTAAATGCAATAACTAATGAACCTTATTGTAAAGTGTTACCAACTAACGTATACTAAAGCAACCAATCTAAAGAAATGTTTTAAATAACAGCAGAGAAGATGAAGATGCCAACCGATTCAAATTGGAAAGAACCTCAGACTGAATGCGATGTTACATTAACAAAAATGTAGACATTCATTCTGTTGTTGGCACCTTTGAGGAATGGAACACTAACTTGTCACAACGTCAAACAAGCGATTATTCTAAATGCAGAAGCCCTTGCTGTTTTCTCGTTTTACTGTAAAACCCTAATATTCCAGAAAAACCCAGATGTCAGAAAAAAAAAAAAACACAGCTTCACCCTTGGTCAGTGGCGTAGCGGACGGGCCCGCGTGATTAGAGGGCCCCACGTCGTCGCGATTTTCAATAATTGAAAATCCGACAACCGCAATAATCAAACTCTTGGGAACAACTGTGGTCGGAACCAAAGTTCACAGGTCTGTGTTCACTGAACTCCTCTCAAGCGGTGGACTACTTCATTCTGATTGCTTGCCGCCAAACCGCATCAGAGCTCATATCATAAAGTTGACTTGATTTCGACTCTCCTTGACGCTCACACCGGAGAAGACGCGCCGCGCTGTTCCTCGCCGCCGGTTCTCATTAAAAATGAATGACTTCTGGCTACTTTGACGCTCTCGCAACTTTCGGTTTGTGATCGATCCTTAGTTTGTGATCGCTCCTCAGTTTGTGAAGGCTTCCCCGCGTTGTCGCTCCACCACCCCGGCTCCCTTCCCCGCTCCTCAATTTGTGATCGCCCCCCCATCCCCAACTGGGGGCCCTGTCAGTGATCCCTGCAGGGGGGCCTTCTCATTTTGCGCTACGCCACTGCCCTTGGTATGACAAAAATTGAACCTGCCATAAGCTACCCATACCTTGGGTTGAAAATAAGTGCTAATGGAAAACTAAATTTGGCTGTGAATGAACTAAAAGAGAGAGTAAGAAGGGCCTTTTACGCCATTAAAAAAATCAACACAATTAGAAATTCCAATTCGAATCTGGCTTAAAATTTTCCAGTCAGTGATTGAACCTATAGTTCTATACGGGAGTGAAGTGTGAGGTCCTCTCCTCAGTCATGAGTTTGATACAGTACTACTTTTCAGGGTCAAAACTGTCTGTTTACTGCAGACTTTTGCACAGACAGAAATATAGTGGAAGAGGTTAGCAATAAAATCAAGCTTAATGATGAAGATGTTTAATGATCCTCTATTGGGAATTTGAAGGACTGGAGTGCATCTAATGTTTTATCCTGCACATGCCCCTTGGATGGTTTCTGCACGGGCTGTATATACATATACAGTTGAAGTCAGAATTATCAGCCCCCTTTTGATTTTTTTATTCTTTTTTAAATATTTCCCAAATGGTATTTAAAAGAGCAAGGAAATTTTCACAGTATGTCTGATAATATTTTTTCTTCTGGAAAAAGTCTTATTTGTTTTATTTCGACTAGAATAAAAGCAGTTTTGAATTTTTGAAAAAATATTTTTGGGACAAAATTATTAGCCCCTTTAAGCAAATTTTTTTCGATAGTATACAGAACAAACCATCGTTATACAATACCTTGCCTAATTACCCTAACCTGACTAGTTCCCCTTATTAACCTAGTTAAGCCTTTAAATGTCACTTTAAGCTGTATAGAAGTGTCTTGAAAAAATTCAAGTAAAATATTATTTACTGTCATCATGGCAACGATAAAATAAATCAGTTATTAGAAATAAGTTTTTAAAACTGTTATGCTAAGAAATGTGCTGAAACAATCTTCCCTCCATTAAACAGAAATTGGTGTAAAAAATAAACAGGGGCGCTAATAATTCAGGGGGGGTAATAATTCTGACTTCAACTGTATATATATCAGAGGTCGCGTTAACCGAATATTTTGACGGATTTTTTTCAGCAGTGACAGAAAAATGTGAAAGTGATTTGTCATTTCGACGGATTATGCTGAGGGTGATCTATCCGCTTGTTAAGTGTGACGTCACGCAGAGCGGCTTACGGGTCTAAGCGCTCTATTCAACTGAATGGGGAGACTCATGAAATGGTAATAATAAACGTTTACAAAGCGATTTAATACTTTCGAAAGTCACGATCGCAATATATATGTCCATGCCTAATATCCGATGGCTAGAAAGTGATTCATTGTTTTATAAATTGTTAAAATTTTGGTATTTGTTATGCAGCAAGCCCAGCGGTTGTTGTGTACACTATGACTTTATGTAAAATTAACTTTAATGCGTGATAGGAATAAAACGCGATCATAAACGAATGATTTCTCCACTCAAATGAATGGCGGCTTGGACTCGGAAACAGTATACATACGTCACAAACACGTCACCACTTAACAAGCGGATTGTAATTTGTGGCTAACTGTAATTCCAAATCCTGTCCAGCTGATGGCGATTGCCCTTGTTTTGTCTCCCCTTTTTTTACCGCTGCGTACAGTTGCAATAATGTCACAGCAGCTGAGTGTGAGAAGTTTCTTTAAACAGCCAAATAGTTGTGATATTAATAATAAAGGTGAAAAAAAGAGGAAGTGATGCAGTTTTGTTCATTCGTCAAATAAATGTTTTAAACAACAGCTAAAGATGCCAACCGATTCAAATTGGAAACACAGATCATGCCACCTCTTTCACTACATTTAGTAAAGATTTGCAGTCATGTAGGCCAGGGGTTCCCAAACTTTTCAGCCCGCGGCCCCCAAAATGACAATGCCAGTGACTCGTGACCCCCAATATTCTCTGAGGTGGTGGTTATAAATACAGAAACCTTGTATGCAATGACGCGCACGCACACCAATAGACCCAAGCCTATTCTTTGTTTTTTTATGTATGTCAGTGCTGTAAATGGGCTAGAAAGTTTAACCTGGTGTTATAAAATCAATCTGCTGCATCTGACAGTATTGCTGTGTCTTTAGTATAATGTAATTACCCAAGAAGTCGCAATCCAATAGAACTATTAACTATAAGCTACTATAGAAACCATATAGTTTATAGTAACTATAAACAACTATTTTTTCTCTTCAGTTGGTTATTGATAAAATACAGTAAGTCTTAAGGTTTAATAAAAATTAATTGATTTTTGAAAATCACCAGGCGACCCCCCTTCATTGTCCCGCTGTCACGATTGTGGATCTGTCTGTTCTTCTATGATGTGTCTGCGTGTGTGTATGTGTGTGTGTGTACGGTGTGGTGCGTTATGCGTTTACGTATATGCGTGTATGAGTGTGTGTGTTGGGTGTCTCTGTGTCTGTGTTAGAGTCGCGTTGCTGTCAGTTGTGTTTACCTTATCAGCTGGGTGGTCACGTGTACGCTGTCACCAGCCTTGCCGTGCGCAGCACCGCTCAGCTGTAATCAGTGGACCACAGGTGCAGCGCATTACCGCGCCTATATATGTTCAGCGTTTCTGTCTCACAGTGTCAGTTCGTTTTCTTCACGTCTGTTTGTCTGTGTCCTGTCAGGTTCCGGTCGCTGAGTTCTGGTCGTGTGTCGCGGGGAGAGCTCTGTGTTTGGACTCTTGTACCTTTCTGTTGGCGGCTCTCTGATCTTGTTCTTCAGTGCTCCCTGTTCGATTTATATTTCCTGCTGCTCGCTTGACTCACTCATCATCTTCCTGCGTTCTTCCTTCTGTCATTCTGTCTGAGTCAATAAATAATTATTTTACTTGCAATTGGGTCTCCCTGTATTCCGTGACAGAACGAACTGACCACTGAGATGGACCCAGCAAGTGTCACCAAAATCCAGGATTTCCTCGCCCACAATTCAGCCCGACTGGATCATCAGGACAAACAAATGGCAGTGACCGGCCAGGCCATTGAGGCGCTGGTCACTCAAGTTTCTGAGCTCACGACTCAGGTTCAGAGACTGGGTTCTGAGCTTCGTGCTGAAGCTGTCCAGCAAGCTCCTCCCACCATTCCACCAGCAGCTCATGCGCTAGAAGAGACCCCCAGATCCACTGAACCGCGACTTCCACCACCAGCATGTTACGCCGGCGAACCAGAATTGTGCCGGTCATTTATAGCAAAGTGTTCACTTTACATCACGCTACAGCCTTCGTCTTTCCCTAACGAAGAGAGTAAGGTGGCGTTTACGATCAATTTGCTGACAGGTAAAGCGGCACTTTGGGGTACCACTGTTTGGGAGCGTAAACTCCCCTGCTGTAACTCCTTTAAAGCTTTCTCAGAGGAGTTAAAAACTGTGTTTGACCGAGCGGTCTCTGGCAGAGAGGCGGCTCGTAAGCTCGCTGAACTCAGACAGAATAAGTTGAGTGTTGCTGAATATTCCATTGACTTTCGTACTCTGGCGGCCGAATGTAAATGGAATGCCGAAGCTCAGTGGGACATGTTTTTGCACGGACTAGCAGATTATATTAAAGATGAAATCTACGTCATGGATCTGCCTAAGACACTGGATGGGCTTATTGATTTAGCCATCAGAGTGGACACTCGGTTACAACAGAGAGGTTCCCACAAGAAACTGCACACTCCACCTCTTCCCACGCAATCTTTTTTCGCTGCATCTTCTGAACCCCCCTCATCTGATCTCGAGCCGGAACCCATGCAGATGGGCAGATTTCGGCTTTCCACGGAGGAGAGGCGTCGTCGCCGCATGGAAGGACTATGCATGTACTGTGGAGTCGCTGGACATTTTGTGGCTTCGTGTCTAGCCAAGAATAAGAATTCGTCGCCGGGTAAGAGTTTACTGGCTGGTGAAATCACCCTTGACAAGTCCCCTAACACAACCATGCTGCCAGTCAATCTATCTTTTAACTCTATCATGCACCACTGTCATGCGCTCATCGACTCCGGAGCCGAGGGGAATTTTATTGACTCTAAGCTGGCGTACAGTTTGAAAATCCCTGTTGTTCCCCTTTCTCTTCCTATCGCAGTGCACGCTCTTAGCGGTCTTTCTCTCCCCACCATCACACACTCCACTGCTCCTATAAGACTCATTACTTCTGGTAACCATTCCGAAACTATTGAGTTTTTTTTAACAGAGACTATTGCCACTCCTGTGATCTTGGGACATCCCTGGTTGGTTTTGCACAAACCTCACATTAATTGGGGACATAATACTGTGCTTTCTTGGAGTGAGAGCTGTCATAAATCTTGTCTAGTGTCTGCTTGTTCTGCTGTTTCTCGTTCTGTGTTTCAGGAGGAGCAGATGGATCTGTCAAACGTGCCCCGTGAGTACCATGACCTGAAGAGAGTGTTCAGTAAGTCCCGGGCTGCTTCTTTGCCTCCTCATCGTCCCTATGACTGTGCAATAGACTTATTGCCAGGTACGTCTCCGCCTAAAGGCAAATTATACTCGCTTTCTGCTCCAGAGAGGGAGGCCATGGAGAAATATATTTCTGATTCTCTAGCAGCCAAGATCATTCGCCCCTCTTCTTCACCGGCGGGGGCGGGATTTTTTTTTGTAAAAAAGAAGGATGGTTCCCTTCGCCCGTGCATTGATTATCGAGGGCTGAACAACATAACGGTCAAGAATACATACCCTTTGCCGTTGATGTCTTCAGCCTTTGAACGTCTGCAGGGGGCGAACTTTTTTACAAAATTAGATCTCCGCAATGCTTATCATTTGGTTCGCATAAGAGCGGGGGATGAGTGGAAATCAGCGTTTAACACCCCCAGAGGGCATTTTGAGTACTGCGTTCTGCCCTTCGGCCTTTCCAACGCTCCGGCTGTTTTCCAAGCATTCGTCAATGACGTGCTGAGAGATATGATAGATCAGTTCATTTATGTTTACCTGGATGACATACTGATATTTTCCCATTCTCTCCAGGAACATGTTCAGCACGTCAGGCGAGTGCTTCAGAGGCTGTTAGAGAATGGTCTTTATGTCAAGGCGGAGAAATGCGTTTTTCATGCACAGTCTGTTCCCTTTCTAGGGCATATCGTGTCAGTCGAGGGGTTGCGCATGGATCCAGAGAAGATTAAGGCTGTGGTAAATTGGCCAACTCCTGATTCCCGTAAGGCCCTGCAGAGGTTTCTGGGCTTTGCCAATTTCTACCGGCGATTTATTCGCAATTTCAGCCAGCTCGCCGCACCTCTGACCGCCTTGACCTCCTCCAAAACGCCGTTCAGGTGGTCCAGCGCAGCCGAAGCTGCGTTCTCAAAACTGAAAGGCTGTTTTGTTTCAGCTCCAATCCTGATAACCCCTGATCCCTCCCGGCAGTTTGTGGTGGAGGTCGACGCGTCAGAGGTCGGGGTCGGAGCTATCCTGTCCCAGCGCTCCTCCTCGGATGGCAAGATCCACCCGTGCGCGTATTATTCTCATCGGTTATCAGCCGCAGAAAGTAATTACGACATTGGTAATCGAGAGCTGTTGGCCGTCAAGCTTGCTTTGGAGGAGTGGCGTCATTGGTTAGAGGGGTCGGGGGTCCCTTTTATCGTCTGGACCGATCATAAGAATCTTGAGTACATCAAATCCGCCAAAAGATTAAACTCTAGGCAGGCTCGGTGGGCGTTATTTTTCGGACGGTTCAATTTCACCATCTCATATAGACCGGGATCTAAGAACATTAAGCCCGACGCGTTATCCCGTCTTTTTGATTCTTCGGAGCGTACATCGTCACTCGAACCCGTAGTGCCTAAGCGGATTGTTATTTCTAACATCACATGGGAAATAGAGTCGAAGGTTCGCGCAGCCTTAGATGGGGTAACGCCCCCGATTGGATGCCCACCGAGTCGGTTATTCGTGCCAGAGAAACTTCGGTCAGATGTTATTCGATGGGGACATTCCTCCAAAGTAGCCTGTCATCCTGGGGTGAGTCGCACATCATTTGTTATTAAACAACGATTCTGGTGGCCAGCATTGGCTCGTGATGTGCGTGATTTTGTATTGGCTTGCTCTGTGTGTGCTGTTTCCAAGACTTCCAATCGGCCACCCGCGGGACTCCTTCAGCCGCTGTCAGTACCTTCGAGACCCTGGTCCCACATCTCGCTAGATTTCGTTACGGGGCTGCCTCCCTCCAACGGCAACACGGTGATTTTAACCGTAGTGGACCGGTTCTCGAAGGCTGCTCATTTCGTCCCTCTGCCCAAATTACCGTCAGCCAGAGAGACAGCGGTTGCTGTCATTAATCACGTCTTTCGCATTCATGGCCTCCCGACGGACGTGGTTTCTGACAGGGGGCCTCAGTTTATCTCTAAATTTTGGAGGGAATTCTGTCGTTTATTGGGGGCTACTGTGAGTCTTTCGTCTGGCTTTCATCCCCAGAGTAACGGTCAGACCGAGAGAGCCAATCAGGATCTTGAGCGCACATTGCGATGTTTGGTCTCACAGAATCCCTCCTCCTGGAGTCAGCAGCTTTCGTGGGTGGAGTACGCACATAATTCGTTACCAGTGTCGGCCACGGGCCTTTCTCCGTTTCAGTGTAGTCTAGGTTACCAGCCACCAGTTTTTCCCAGTCTGGAATCTGAAGTCGCGGTCCCCTCCGTTCACGCCTTTGTCCAGAGGTGCCGCCGCACTTGGAGCAGGGCCAGACAGACCCTCCTCCAAGTGGGTGTGCGCACCAAGGCTAAAGCCGATCGCCACCGGTCTAAGCCTCCCGTTTACGTTGTCGGTCAAAAAGTGTGGCTTTCAACTAAGAATATTCCGCTCCGCACCGTTTGTAATAAGCTAGCTCCTAAATTTATTGGCCCATTTATTGTCACTAAAATCATTAGTCCTGTGGCAATCCGCCTCAAATTACCTCCAGCGTACAGGAGAATTCATCCCGTGTTCCATGTATCTAAAGTAAAGCCCGTTTTTCATACGGCAATTAATCCGCACACACCAGTTCCCCCCCCGCCGCGTCTCGTAGATGGGGAGACTGCTTATTCGGTTAAGCGCATTCTGGACTCTAGACGGAGGGGACGAGGATTCCAGTACTTGGTGGACTGGGAGGGTTACGGTCCTGAGCACAGAAGTTGGGTTCCGGCCGGGGACATACTGGATCACTCTCTTATCGATGATTACAATCGCCAGGTATGCTCGTCTGGGAACGCCAGGAGGCGTTCCTAGGAGAGAGGGTATTGTCACGATTGTGGATCTGTCTGTTCTTCTATGATGTGTCTGCGTGTGTGTATGTGTGTGTGTGTACGGTGTGGTGCGTTATGCGTTTACGTATATGCGTGTATGAGTGTGTGTGTTGGGTGTCTCTGTGTCTGTGTTAGAGTCGCGTTGCTGTCAGTTGTGTTTACCTTATCAGCTGGGTGGTCACGTGTACGCTGTCACCAGCCTTGCCGTGCGCAGCACCGCTCAGCTGTAATCAGTGGACCACAGGTGCAGCGCATTACCGCGCCTATATATGTTCAGCGTTTCTGTCTCACAGTGTCAGTTCGTTTTCTTCACGTCTGTTTGTCTGTGTCCTGTCAGGTTCCGGTCGCTGAGTTCTGGTCGTGTGTCGCGGGGAGAGCTCTGTGTTTGGACTCTTGTACCTTTCTGTTGGCGGCTCTCTGATCTTGTTCTTCAGTGCTCCCTGTTCGATTTATATTTCCTGCTGCTCGCTTGACTCACTCATCATCTTCCTGCGTTCTTCCTTCTGTCATTCTGTCTGAGTCAATAAATAATTATTTTACTTGCAATTGGGTCTCCCTGTATTCCGTGACACCCGCGACCCCTCGGGGGGTCCCGACCCCCACTTTGAGAACCTCTGATGTAGGCAAAGATGATCAGTCTTACCTTTGACCTCCTCTGGCTTTTCATCCACCACCGACAGCATGTTCCTCTTGGTCAACCCTGTTTCTCCTGACTCCTGACTCCTCTGTCTCAGCATGGGTTGAGTGCACTTGATGCGCTGACTGTATTTCCTTGCAAGATTTAAAACCTTGCTTTGGGCTGAATCTCCATCTTCAGCTGAATGAGCTCCTGTGCCTCTCTCATATTCAGATTCTGCTCTTAACTGGATGACTCTGGGGGCTAGAGCGCTAAGGAGTCTACCTTCTTTCTGCCATTGTTTTTGTCTGATGGCATCATTCCTACTAATGGCTTCACTGTTTTCTTTTTCTATTAACGGTGATGGTGTGAAGGACTCTTCTTTGATAGTGCTCAAATCTGAATCTTCAAATGCGATCAGTCCTTTGTTTCCTTTGGCTTCAGTCTTTTCGTCCTGGTTTGGATCCCTCCTGATAAGGTTGGGACAGATCCCTCTGAAATAAGGATTTCCTCTGGGCACCAGTGCTTTGACGTCTCCTTGACATCTAGTGACCTCTCTTTCCATATCTTGCCATACTTTGATCATCTCAGAGGAGGGATGGAAAACCTCGTTCTGTTCACTCTCAGCTTGAATATAGGTAGACTGAGGTTTCACAGAACCATCTACATTGAACCCTGTGGGATTTGTGGAAGCGCTGACAACAGGTTGTTCCTGACGGGATGAATTTGCACTCGATGGGGCTTCTGATAGAGCTGGGGTGTCCAACAGAGATTGCATGGACGAAGCGCAATCTTTATCAGGTTCAAATGTTCTGACTGTTGTCTCTAGGGCAAGACCTTTATCTTTAGGAATGCTGTTTAAACGACTGACGGAATTTCTAACAAGCCCACTTGGAATGTAACTGAGGCTCTCTCTGCGCTTCAAGCTAAACGTAGCATCCTGGTGTTCAGCATTCTCATAGTAACTCCTGATCTTGTTGATGAGTAGTTGATCTTGTGTGGATAGAACCGAATCCCTTCTTCTGCAGATGCTTCTATCACAGTCAAAAAGACCATCTTCTACTGACGACCCAATCGTGAAGTCTACGGATGCAAGATTTTCCTGGGTCAAAGGACTTTCACATGAATCAGAGTAGGTGCTAGTCAGGCGATGTTGGTGTTCAAGAGGATCTCGAAGACTTAGAGTGCTGCCTGTCCTGCTGGGAAGATGTGGCGATGGGCAACCGGGGGAGCGTGCATCATCTGTGCTGATGCTAATACGCCTCGCAGTACAGACAAAATGTTCAGCAATGGCGCTGGCCTGATCGAGCACAGATGATGGTAGGATGCTGGTCGAGCCTGGTTTCTCTTCTGTGTCTTCTTCATCTGAGGATTCGCCAGGGGTGTCATTTTGATGTAAAAAAGACTTCCTCGCCTCGCTCTCTTTTTTAGGACCTTTCAGATCATCTTGGTCTATTGCAGACTCCATCTCCCGAATATCTAGGACATGTTGATGTACATCTATGGGCTCTGGATCACAAAAGGTGTCTTCCTTTGTTTTGTCAGTGGTTCCCCAGCAAGAGGTCATTTTCAAATGTTGTGATTTGTCCTTGAGATGGTAAGAGGAGAAAGTATAAAGTTAATACTAAAAAGGAGAAAAGGGAGTAAATAATATTTCAAACTGGAACATACCAGCAATTCAGGCAGGAACGAATACAACAACAATTAAGGGCCCTATCATACACCCGGCGCAGTGTGGCGCAAGGCGCGGCGCAATAGTCTTTTGGTAGTTTCAGCTTGGAGCAAGAGTCGTTTTGAGGCGTTGCGCTACGCTGTTTAAATAGCAAATGCATTAGCGCTCATTTGTGCGCCCAAAGGCGTTCTGGTCTAAAAAGGGAGGCGTTCTGAGGCGGACCGCTGCTGGCGCGTTGCTATTTTGAGAAACTATAATAGATTTTTCATTAGACCAAAACTAACCCGGTCTAAACTCCGGCGCAGAGCTGCGCCTCGCTTACACACTGCTTAATACACACAAGAGAGCAATAGGCAAATATCTTTACAGATGAAAACATTTAAATATTAGGGATATATATAAGGATATAATAAGAATAGATATAGAATATAAATATAAAGGATTAAAATATTACAAAACATATGTATTTCATATTTCAAAAATGAAAAATCACTGCTTTTATGTCTTCTTCATCTCGGGAGGCTTTTTCAGTTCATTCATAACAATTTGCTTGTGTATAATGTTATTATTATCAGCAGTATTATTTATTATATCCATATTTGTATTTGTTTTATTAAAAACAAGCTTAGTTTTGTCCACCTGCAGGTTTTAGACAATATGGGGCACAGCATGTGTTTTAGGATATAACTCAGGTTTTTGAGCACACTTCGTTATTATTGTTCATTTATTCGTTTGCTGGAAATTAGAACTGAATTTAGAAATAGTTTTGAAACGAATATTTGCGCTTAACAAACAAAATTATTTATTTATAGAATATATATAGAATATAATGGATGTCTGTGCGTAAAGGTTTCCCTATCCAAGAGCGAATGTGAAAGTGATCCATTATCTCTCATTCTCACGCAGTAGATGCTCTGTTTAACTGTTTTCTGTTAATAAACTGTGAACTGTTTGCTTGTGAAATGCTCATTTTTTTTCCACTTAGACTTACTTTGCGTCCTGTAAATAGTGAATGCGCTCTTGGCGCGACGCAGCTGACTCTTAAAGGGAATGGGAGATGAGACTCTGATTGGTTTATTCTCAAAACACACCTATAGCTCATTAAGAAAATAAACTCAACCCTTTTAGACCATGCGCCACGGCGCAAAGCGGATTTTCCCGTCCTTAAATTAGAAAAAACGCGTTCTGACACGCCCTGAAAGAGTTTGCGCCCTGCGCTTTGCGCTCTGCGCATGGACTGTCAAAATAGAGCCCAAAGAGTGAATGCATGTATTACTTTAACAGTAACCTGTTACTTAAGCAACTCATAATCAGCGTACTTCTAGTTCCAGCTGTAAAATATGAACAAACCGACAGTATGTTAAAATAATAAACATGTAAACAACTCACCTGTTCAAAGATGCATTTTTCATCCTTCAGACATGCTTTGACCTGTTCAGCTGATGGCTTGTTTTCTTTTTTGAAAGTATTCTCAGGGAACGCACACCCCTCTTCCTCCTATCATAAAACACGTATGGATGTTTAGCATTCATGGAATACTTTAAAACAAATGAACACAAACAAACAAGAGCATTTACATTTAAGCAAAAGTGTTAAAAGACAGAAGTGTTATTTACAAATAACAGTATCAACCAGAAAGACAGTGTTCGACAGGCGGATAGTTATAGAGTCTCGTTAGCAAGCTGAAGAAGCAGACTTTTCCCACACATTTTCTGTGACAATGAATTTTTGAAAGGAAAATCATAAAATTCTGTTCATTATGGCAAAATATCGTAGACAGAATATTCCATTCATAACGATTGATAAAAAGTAAAAGTGAATTACGTAAGAATTGACCCAGCAGTCATAAGACGTCAATATTAGGTTAGGTTTAGATTACCAGCATCTAAGGACAATGTTATATTGATGTCCAATAACAATGTGAAATGACGTTAATATAGACCAAAATCCAACGTCGAACCAACATCTTTAACCAACGTCAAATACCGGCATTAATTTGTGAAGTATGTCAACCAACATCCAACGCCTGATAAACATATTGATAACATTAACACAACATCAAGCTGTTACATCATTACACGTTGATATTTTGTTGTTTTTAGGTTGCGCTAAATTGTAACCAAAATCTAACACCTGTCCGATGTTAGACATTGAAGTCGGCCTGACATTGGGTTCTGGTTCCAATTTTCATTTCCAAACAAACATTTGGGCACAACGTCAATCTGATGTCATGGATTCAGACATGACTTTAATGCGTTTGCACCGTGCGCTTTGGACTTTACGCCTAGATCATTAAAATAGAGCCCTTAAAGCTTTAGTCTTAATTGCAACCATAAATGACAGTAAGCTGTAAAATGTACAGTAATGCTATTTTGCTCTCTAAAGATCAAATGTTTTGAACACTTTCAATATAAGGGGGAATTTCATCAAAGATCTGGACAAAAAGCTTTGACTTTTTCACCAGCCCATTTTGATGTCCAATAACTATGTGAAATGACGTTAATATTTAGTTGATTTTAGGTTGTGTTGGAAAGTGACCAAAATCCAACGTCGAACCAACATCTTTAACCAACGTCATATTGACGTCAAATACCGGCGTTAATTCGTCAGGTATGGCAACCAACATCCAACGCCTGATGAACATCATATTGGTAACATCAACACAACATCAAGCTGTTACATCATTACACGTTGATATTTTGTTGTTTTTAGGTTGCGCCAAATTGTAACCAAAATCTAACATCTGTCCGATGCTAGACATTGAAGTCGGCCTGACGTTGGGTTCTGGTTCCAATTTTCCTTTCCAAACAAACATTTGGGCACAACGTCAATCTGATGTCATGGATGCAGACATGCCTTTAATGCGTTTGCACCGTGCGCTTTGGACTTTACGCCTAGATCATTAAAATAGAGCCCTTAAAGCTTTAGTCTTAATTGCAACCATAAATGACAGTAAGCTGTAAAATGTACAGTAATGCTATTTTGTTCTCTAAAGATCAAATGTTTTGAACACTTTCAATATAAGGGGGAATTTCATCAAAGATCTGGACAAAAAGCTTTGACTTTTTCACCAGCCCATTTTGATGTCCAATAACTATGTGAAATGACGTTAATATTTAGTTGATTTTAGGTTGTGTTGGAAAGTGACCAAAATCCAACGTCGAACCAACATCTTTAACCAACCTCATATTGACGTCAAATACCGGCGTTAATTCGTCAGGTATGGCAACCAACATTTAACGCCTGATGAACATCATATTGGTAACATCAACACAACATCAAGCTGTTACATCATTACACAATGATATTTTGTTGTTTTTAGGTTGCGCTAAATTGTAACCAAAATCTAACACCTGTCCGATGCTAGACATTGAAGTCGGCCTGACATTGGGTTCTGGTTCCAATTTTCATTTCCAAACAAACATTTGGGCACAACGTCAATCTGATGTCATGGATTCAGACATGCCTTTAATGCGTTTGCACCGTGCGCTTTGGACTTTACGCCTAGATCATTAAAATAGAGCCCTTAAAGCTTTAGTCTTAATTGCAACAATAAATGACAGTAAGCTGTAAAATGTACAGTAATGCTATTTTGCTCTCTAAAGATCAAATGTTTTGAACACTTTCAATATAAGGGGGAATTTCATCAAAGATCTGGACAAAAAGCTTTGACTTTTTCACCAGCCCATTTTGATGTCCAATAACTATGTGAAATGACGTTAATATTTAGTTGATTTTAGGTTGTGTTGGAAAGTGACCAAAATCCAACGTCGAACCAACATCTTTAACCAACGTCATATTGACGTCAAATACCGGCGTTAATTCGTCAGGTATGGCAACCAACATCCAACGCCTGATGAACATCATATTGGTAACATCAACACAACATCAAGCTGTTACATCATTACATGTTGATATTTTGTTGTTTTTAGGTTGCGCTGGATTGTAACCAAAATCTAACATCTGTCCGATGTTAGACATTGAAGTCTGGCGTTGGGTTCTGACATCAACCCAATATTCATTCCCAAACAAAATGCAACATCCCACGACATTTGGGCACAACGTCAATCTGACATCATGTTGACATCCTGTGCCTGCTGGGGAGCAACTGAGCTGAGAAGAGGTGGAGGAAATGTACTAAAGAATCTCCATTCAATTATTCAGGTAAAGTAGCAGTTTCTTGTTGAGTTTTTATATTTGATACATACATAAAAGATAAGTAGTCCTGAAAATATTATTCTTTGTTAAATTTTAAACAATCAGCCTGGCTTTACTCTGTGTCCCAACTACACGCAATGCAACAAGATTCAAGTGACAAGCGATGTGGCTGTCTGCACCAAATGTGACGCGACACAACAGAAACATCTAAATACTAGCCATTCATTTAATTACCAATTGATAGCATTTAACACTGAATAAAGCACATTATCTCTACCTGAGGTGACGATTGTCGTTGTAGTTTGTGATGCTGTTTTGCAGTGACATCACAGAAATAGAAACTGTTTCTGAAATAGGAGTTTTGTAAGTCGCCATCACAGATGGTTGGGACAAAAACTACAACCACATTGTGTGCAGTTGGGACATTGTGTTAGGTGGGACAATGTTTTAGGGGTTATTGGTATTTGCAAAAAAAAAAGAAAAGAAAAACGGTGACACTTTATTTTGATGGTCCATTTGAGTATTAGTAGACTGTCTGCTTAATATCTGTTGAAACTGCTGCTAAACAGACATTAAACTGACTATAAGAAACATTGTAAGTACATGTCAACTTACACTAACCCCCCAACCCTAATCCTAACAGTCTACTTATAATCGAATGAAAATTAATTGGCATGTAGATGCAATGTAACTTAAATTCAACAAATGGACCATCAAAATAAAGTGTGACCAAAAACGTATTACTATTGTAAATTTACTGTAAAGTAAAAGCACTGTATATGCATTTACTGATTAAATGAAACAAGGAAACTTGTTTGAATGATCTCAGTGTTTGCTTCTGGCTAATATGAGATGTTAGTGGGTTGAGGCATTCAATGAGAGCGCATGCAAAGTGGCAGGGAGGTTTGGCGGGATTGCAGACCAGGCTAGGTTATGACAGAATCCCTCTTGGTGGCAGACAAGCTCACCATTGCGAAGTCCATGGAAAGCAAAGCTCTGGCTCTATAGTGCCAGCAGGAAATGGCAGCCAACATGGAACTGGCAAAGTCAGCTACCTGGTTGTCCTCCATTAGAATATTGTCGGAGTCACTTTCCCCCGCTTCTGCTTCATCTTCATCCTCACGTATCAATCTGCCCTTCACAGACGGCATTATATGAACTGGCTCCTCATTATCACCGGGTATAAAGGCTTTGAGAGAGTATTCTTCTTGTGCATCTGTCTCTTCAGCTGAAGACTCACATAAGCCAAGATCAGCAGAGCTTACACTATCAGTGGCCTGTAGTGGCCATTTGTCAGCCTCCATCGGAGCCTCAATGTCAGAATGCTGGGGTCACAACAAAGTCACAATGAGGTACATTGTATTTATTTTCTCATGAAGCACAAGGACATGATCCAAACATCGTCCTCACTCTAAAATACTCTGAAGACACTGTACATTTGTAATAGTTTTACTTTTATTATCATTTCTTATTTATTATTTGTGATTTTTACAAGTGTCTAAAGGACGATTCGCACAGAATGCTTTTTTACTTTACAATTGCCTACTTTTCTATTGTTTTTTAATGTAAGCATGCCCTTGCCGGATGTGTGTGACCATTAAGGCTGAATTAAACTTCTGAATCACATGATAGCCTTAACCCAAGGCACATGCTATGCACGTAGCTGTGATCTGTCTGTGTTGCTCTTCTGAAGCGCTAGCTGGCCGTGGGTTATCAATGTTCCTCTTTGTTGAGTTTCCTCAGAAGTGTTTTGAGTTTACACCGTAAATGCTTGAAATGCTAACTTACTAGCTCAAACGAATGAGGTGGGAACCGGTGAATGTGCAACAGTGTGTATCAAAGTAAACACAAAGCAAAAGTATCAATCTGGAGCTCCCCTGCAGAACTCGACACTTGTTAAACACTCGTGCCCACTAGCCTTGCTCCGCCCTTAAGGCTCTCGATCAGTGTGAATGAGCCCTAATGCCGAGTTCAGACTGCATGATTTTCAAAGTCGTCGTGTCACAGATGTTTTCACACTGCATGACTATCTGGAATAGCGTTTCGTCGCTGCTTTGTTTACACTGCAAGATGGATCGGCGACAGGGGCTTTCACATTGCATGACTTTACTATAGGAAGAATCGCCGACAACTTCGTCCAAACTACGTCTCACAGCCAAAGACACGTAGTATATCTTTTATTATTAACTACATAATGAGAAAGAAGCCTTTAATGGGGTGGAAAATGTCCATGTTTGCTCACCTGGGTTTAAAGGGAATGAGCCATTTCTCCTCAACGTTGCTAATAAACTAATTTCTGTATGAAACGTCAAACAGACACGGTTGCTACTGAGTCCTGTCAAACCTCCACTAGTTTTTCCTCCATTTCGTGGGTCCAAATAAACCGAAAAAGAGCGCTTTGACTTCTCCCCCAGCCTCCCGCTGGCCTGCAGCAGGTACACACACACACACACACAAGTGAATGCTGCTCTCTCATTGGCTGTAGGCGATCGCTGATGTTATTTTCAGTCAAAACTCAATTCACACGGGATGATCTGAATCGCCGACAGCTCCAGATATTCAGCACGCCAAATATCTCACAGGCATCGGCGACTCATCGGCGATTCTCTCAGATGGCGTCTTTGATAGTTCATACTGTGTGATTGTCACTCACGTGCACGAGCAGCGATTTGCCTGTGATTTCAGGCATTTGTCGGCGATTTCTCAAAACCTGTCGGCGAGTCAAAATCGTGGCTAAAATCACGCAGTCTGAACTAGGCATTACACTCCAGCAATCTTATGGGCTTTTAACATCACAAACTACAAGTTTCCTATCATCTTATATCTACAAATGAGTATCTATAATTAGAAATGTTTCTATTACTTTATATTAATATTAACTATAACTACTGGCTTTTGAATGTTCTTTTGGGTAATTTATTTGCTTCTTACCTTCTGCATTGCTGAAGAATTTCCCAGACATCAGATCAGGCAAATAAAAATAAAAAAACAATAATAATAATTATTAGTTGGAGGGCAGAGTAATGTATAATGTATAAATATCAAGATTTTTTTAACAATACCAAAAATGTGAGCTTGATTTTTTGACATTTGCTATTCTTTACAGAATTTCTTATTTCTGCTATAAGCAAAGTATTCTTAAGCCATGCCATAATCAATGAAGTCACACTTTCTTTGTAATTGTCATAAATAAATACTCTGCTTGAATTAATTCAATTCAATTCAATTCAGCTTTATTTGTATAGCGCTTTTACAATGTAGATTGTGTCAAAGCAGCTTCACATAAATGGTCATAGTAACTGGAACAGTGTAGTTCAGTTTTTAGTGTTTAAGTTCAGTTCAGTTTAGCTCAGTTCAGTGTGATTTAAAATCATTACTGAGAGATCAAACACTGAAGAGCAAATTCATCGATGCATAGCTCTACCAATCCTGAACCATGTGAGCCAGTGGCGACAGCGGAGAGGGAAAAAAACTTCACCTGAATTACTGTGTCATCAAACATTAAAATGATTTACTTTGAATTAGGAATTAATAGAAATGTACCTTTAGTGCTCTTTAAAGCTTCTTTAGATGCTTCTGGTGGAAGTTAGAGGTGATCATTAAAAGTTGTGAAATTTGTACAATATTTATATTTTCTGACAAAAGGCACCCACCTGGCTGCTTCAGGCCTTGTCTAAAGTTGGAAAATTCCTCTGACTGGCATGACACAGACTTTTTGAGTCTTTCAGGGCTGTACCTATACTTTTTGTCTTAAACAAACAAAAAACAATGTCTGTGAAAAAACCCACTGACATTTTTTAATGGTACAAAAGAGTTTTACGCTATTTTATGAATGGTTATGAATATTTACATATTGAATCCATCTCTAAAATGGCTTCCTTTGCCTAAAAGAGAAAAAAATCCAAAATATTCAGAGAATTTGCGGATGTTTTAAAATAGAAAACTTGATAACAGATCAATAAATCAACACATACCTTTTGTGGTATCACAGCCTGATGGTTTTCTATAATGAGTCGTTTAATATGATGAGCCCATAATTTCTTCTCCTCCAACGTTCTAGCCTAATGAAAACAAGATATTGCCATTTTATCTGTTAGAATTCCAATGTACCACCCATGGGTTAATTAATATAATCAACAACAACAACACTAATAATACGTAATAATTTGTCATTATGTACTCCATATCATGTGTTGAAAAAAAATAAAAGAGTGAAAAAAGAGAAGAACCCAGTCCAGGAGACTCGGAACAAGCAGAATTCCTTTATTGAGACGTGTTGTTAATCTGCAGTCATACAGCGTCTTTAAGATGTCCATGTGTCTGCAAGAGCCTACTAGAGGTCCGCAGTCTGCAAGTTCTTTCACAAGTCTCTCACAAATCTCACACAAGTCAATGGTTTCATGGCTATATTGTGTTCTTAGGAGGAGGGGATATAGCTAAACAAAGCATGCAAATTAAGAGTTGTGGTCGGCAGGGTAAACTGCTTTTTCCGGCCTGATCTTATCATGTTCTGGAGACAAAACCTCCTGACCATTTGATTGAAAAGATTAAACAATAGACACCCCATGCTGTGAAACTGATAATTGCATCACTTTGGCTTAGCCTGTAGTCAGCAAGGCAAAGGTTAAATGACCCTCCTAGCTGGCATGTCAATGAAATAATATAATTAAAAACCAGAGAATATAACTTTTTAGTTATACGTAGATTATTGTTAATTTGAAATAAGATGATATAAATTTATATTTCCACACATGCAATTCCACTTTTTTATGCCACAATCAGTGTTGATAATAATAATAATAATTGCTTACATTTATATAGCGGGGTTTTGGACACTTAAAGTGCTTTAGGTACTCATTTAGCATTTTAGGGGGAATCTCCTCATCCACCACCAAGGTGCAGCATCAACCTGAATGACGCTACAGCAGTCACATTGCGCCAGACCACACACCACATAACAGCTAATTGGTGGAGATGAGACGGTTAGGATGGTTAGGACAATGGACAGAGGCCAGTGGGCAAATTTGGCCAGGATTCTGGGGTTAAACCCCTAAACCTCGAAACTAAGCAGGGCTGAGCCTGTTTAGTACCTGAATGGGAGACCACATGGGAAAACTAGGTTGCTGTTGGAAGCGATGTTAGTGAGGTCAGCAGGGAGCTCAACCTGTGAGTCCTAATGCCCCAGTATAGTGAAAGGGACAATATACTGTCAGCGGGAACTGAGATCCTGACTCTCTGTGGTCACTAAAAAACCCATGGCACTTCTCGTAAAAGAGTAGGGGTGTAACCTGGCCAAATCCCTCCA